>NW_012106430.1:1025813-1100240 GCF_000951045.1 Mandrillus leucophaeus | reverse complement strand
AAGGCAGGTCGGAATTCTCCACTAGCAGTTTTAAGGACGAGTTGGGTTGTCGGAACAAGGCTAGAGCTACAATTTCACACCTACGTAGCCAGAGATGAAGAAGGACATAAATAGTATCGATGGTCAAGACTTTTTAAATTGATTCTCCCTGCTGACAGTAGTCTTTTCGCTTTTTTATGGGATTCAGATTATTTAATTTTGTTTAATTTATATACTCTCAGTATGTTCACTGCAGGGACATGTGAGATGTAGTTGGTTGCATTTGACATTGTCTTTCAGTACAACAATTTTACCCAAATATACCTAGCTAAAAGTCACTGAAAGCAGAATCTGTGACAGGAAATGCATGCTTTTATTCTGATCCCATCTTGATACATGTCAGAGTAGGTAATATACGTGTTAATATCCATTTTGTTATTGCTGGAACAAAACATGTATGTATATATATTGTGTTTTAAGAGAAATATTTAAAAGGAGACAAATGTACTTTAGTTCAAGAAACATATTTTGAACACCTATTATATGCCAGGCAGTGAGAGATTCATTGGGAACAAGAACAAGTAAAGTTCTTCATGTACATTTTAGTCAAGGGGAAAAAGCAGACTTTAAACAAATGACTATAGGTGTTGTAAGTGTTCAGAGAAGGGTACTATGGAAGTTTATAGCAAAGTACATTAACTTAGGTCAAAAGCAAGTCAAGGAGAATGACAGATTCTAGAAAGTTATGATGTAGTGAGAGGGAGAGAGTGAAAAGAAACCAACCTGTCTACCTACCTCCTTCCTTCCCTCCATTTTTTCCTTCTTCAAAAATTGAATATTTAACAGATATTGATTGAATATCTATCATGTGTCCAGCAAAGTACTCAACCCTGGTGAACAAAAACAAATATAGGTTGCATGAAGGCAACAAAACCCTCATTAAACAATCACACATGAAAACAAAATTGCAGCTATAACAAGTGCTCTCAAGGAGAGGCAAATGGTGCCACATGAGCATGAATTGAGTTGGCCTGGTTTGAAAGGTCAGATTTCCTTGAGAAGGTGATACTCACGCTGAAATCCAAGAAATAAGCTGGAGTTAACTAGGAACCCAAGAAGGGTAGAGCATGTTAGGCAAAGAAAATAGCACGTGCAGGGGCCCAGTGACTTAGACTTAAAAGAAGGCTAAAGTGGCTAAAACTGAGAGAGCAGAAGCACCAAGATGAGAGGCTTAGTGAGGACACCTGTAGAACCTTCATGGCTAGGTTCAGATTGTAGACCAAGATGCCCTTGAAGGGTTTCGGGCAGAGGTTGTATGATCAAATGCAACACTTTGACTACAGTCAGAGAAGGAATTAGATGGGGGCAAGCCTGGAGGACAGGGAACTGGGGGTGGAGGCTACTGTTACCTAGGCAATGCACGATGGTCCCCATGAGCCTGGGAATGGTGAAAGAATGAGGAGAAGGAATGAACTTAGGAAATATTTAGAAATGTAATTTATGACTGATTGGAAACAAGGGATAAAGGATAAGAAGGAGTGATAGATGATGCCCACATTCTCCCTTGAACAGTGAAGTGCAGATGATGCCAATCTATAAGTTAGGGAATATGGGAGGATGGGGAAGTGTGAGAAGTGGGTGGGAATAGTGAGGTCAGTTAGATCATATTGAGTTTGAAGTGTCTGGAGACATCAAGTGGATGAGAAATCACTTGGACATAGAGGTCTGGAGCCCACAGAAGGGATTGGTGAACAGATAAAGGTATGGGTACCATCTGTAAATAGATGGAACTGAAGCAACTCAGAGTCTGGGTAAGGTTGAAGGACTATGTGTAAAAGGAGAACAGGTCTGATTTATGAATAATACTACTACTTAAAGATTGAGTGTGGGAAAGAATTAGCAGTGATAGAGATGTAGAAGGAAAACCAAGAGAGGATAATGTCAGTGCCATGGAAGCCAAGAGAAAAAGAGTGTTTCAGGAAAAACAGACGATCAACAGCATCAAACACTATGGAAAATCAAGTAGGACTAGGCATGAAAACATCTATTATAATCAAGAGGATTATGGTGAGATCATGGTGAAAACATTTTTGGTGGAATGCAAAGTATGCAAGGCATATTGAAATGGATTGATGCGCCAATAGGAGATAAGGAGATGGGAGGCACTTGTCATTTGAAGAGTTTATATTTAAATGAATAAGTGAAATAGAGCTCTGCCTAGAGGAAGATACAGAGTTGAAAAGGGATGTTTTTAGATGGCCAGGAGTTGATAAGTTAGTTACCTTTATGTGATCGCAAGTAATGGAACACCTAACTAGTAGTGGTTTTATTATATACCTTTATTATTTATCTCATACAATAATACTTAGTATGAGTGGATTCAAGGTTGCTGCAGGGCCTCAAAAATATACTCAAGCCAGATTCTCCCTAAGTTTCCACTCCACCTTTTTTTTTTTTCTTAGCATGTTGGCTTTATGTTCATGTGCTTGACATGTAATAGACACTAGCAAGCTTCTTCAGTTCCACATGACTTCATTTAAAGCAAAAACAAGGACCATGATTTTTGTGCTCTGTCTTTTTATACAGGAACAAAATGTGTCCCCAAATTTTCCTCACTCCTACTCTTTCAGACTTGTTTTTGTATCTTCTTGTACAGACTGAGATATTGGCCCATTTCTAAATGAACAATTAGCAAAGGAGAATGCAGTTGTTAAACAAGGTTTGCATCAGGGGTAATGAACCTGCAGCATCAGCACCTCATGGGAACTTGTTAGAAATGCAGATTCCTAGGCTTCATCTCAGTCATAGTGAATCAGAAACTAGGGTGGGACCTAGCAGTGTGTTTCAAACAAGCTTTCTAGGCAAGTGATACGTTGTTCAAATTTGAGAACCATTGGTTTAGACTCATCAGGTCATCTTCTGGTGCTAGAGAGAGGACTTATATTCACTGAGCTTACTGCTTTCTTATGCCTGTTGCAGACACAGAAGAGTGTTTGCCACCATTGACTGTATTTCAACATCAAGTAATGAGCCAGTAAAGAGAGAATGAAGATAAGGTGGGGATGAACTGAGAAAGGAGATGAGAGTGCAGGAGATTCATGAACTCAGATTCCACCTCCATGTTAAGAAGAAAGTGTGAAGAAAAATGTAGATGCAAAAGCAGATAGGCTGTTAGGAACAAGATTGGAGCTTCTCTTGCATTGGACTCAGATGAAGCCTGCTGGCAGGGAGGGAGGTGTGGTGGAGATAAGATCTAAGACTGTGGAGAAGGTTTAAATGTTTTCAGAGAAGCAGGAAGCTTGCTAACCTGGAAACCTCTGAATGTAAATGAGATCATGGACCTCCCCGCATTGGTAAACCTGAGTTCAGAGTGGACTGAGCTGCCTGGCTGTGTCACATGCAGCAGAGGACACAGGCTTGGAGCTGAAGATAGTTTGATTGCTCTAGGGTTGATGCTTTGCCAAGAAGAGTATAACAGAAGATCATGAGCGAGGATACTTAGGATATTGTTAAGGGAGAGATTGAAGTGGTAAACCAAGGAGTTAGTGCTGAAGAGGAGGGAGAGTGCAGATGGGGTACTGGGAAGGGTTAGTCTGTGAGCCCAAAGTCACGTTTCTGTCTTCTTCTTTATACATTTAGTAAGAACCATTCTAAGGATTCAAATGATTGAATCCATTCTAAGCATTCAAATGATTTCTGTATTATTAAGAAAATTACAAGTCTCGTTTGTATTATGTCCTCTCACTTTATCATGGAAAGTTTGAGATTTGTTTAAAGGTGTCACATTTGCAGTGAATTGTGGCACATTTTTCCTTACCCCTCAATTGTAGGACTTTATGCAGGAAAATAAGCCAGAGGCTTTCATTTGACTTACCTTGACTGCTTTTTGACCTGTTCTATTTTTCTTTACTGATGGATAACCCTTTTTACAGGCATGATTTTATAGGCCATGCACAATCTTGATAAGCCATATGTATAATATAAGGTAGAACACTGACTTTTATCCAGCTGGATTTTTTGTGCTCTTATCCTAGCAGAGAGATAGTTACAATTTCTTAATGTACTGATAACTTGAAAAATATTAAGATTTTATTTTTATGAACACTGTCTCCTAAGAGCTATGGAATGGTCCTTGTTTGGGAAGATGATTCTCTCCTTATGTGTGTGCAAAGTAGCCACTGTACATATCAGCTGTGGCCCATACTGAACCTCAAGCCTGTTCTCTCTGCCACCTGACATGTTCCTCCCTAGGTTGTCCTTAAAAAGTACAAACCAATAGTAATCATATTAATTGAAAATAAGTAGGCACACAGATTTCCTGTTACAAACATCATAAAGTAAATTCCACAACCAGAAAGGCATTACTTTTATATGGTGCTGTGTTTTGGAACATCTGTCGTCGACTTCTTTTATGTTCCCCACGGTATGTAGTGCCGGAGTATCACCCTCTCCATGAATGGGACTAAGGAACAGTGAGATCCCCGCAGCTAGACATTCATGATGGGAGTAGAGCGTAATGCGACTGTGTTCTTGTTGAACTTTGAATCTGATTCTAACAGTGATTACAAGAGAGAAGAGCCAAGTACTTTGAATGTCAATAAAATTGTTGGAATATAAATTACACAAGGGCAAGGATTTTGCTGATTCATTGATAGCTGTATTCCTAACACTCAGAAGAAGGGCTGGCACATATAGATGCTCAAATAATATTTGTTGACTGAATAAGTGACTCTTTGCAGATCAATATTCTTATATAAATTCTCATGTCTGTCAATAAAATAGGCCATATATCTTGGTAGTAATGTTGGTAATGGAGACCATCATTCCCAGGGAATGAGAAAAAGGCAAAATACATACAGTTGCTATGAATGTTTATATAAACATAGATATTAGAATCTTGGCAGGGCAGTTTGGGTGTTTTGTTATAGTGGTAGTTTGTGTCACAGGCAAATTTTGTTGAATATAAGATGAAGAATCAATAGGCTCAACTCAATACATGATAACTTAGAATCTACCTGAGGCCTTCCAAAGAGGCTTTTCATTCCATGGAGAGATGGTCTTTGCTGTAAGACACCAGAGAACTGATCTAGTGCATGGATATTAAGATTAGGTAGACCAGGGTTCAATTTTCCCATTCTACCACTTGCTCCCTGTGTGACCATGAACACATTTCTTAACTTCTCTAAACTTTGTTATCCTTCATCTGTACAATGAGAATACTTGTATCTATTTCATAGTATTATTAGAATTGAATAAAATATTACATACAAAATACTTAGCAAGTGCACATAGTGAGTACCTGATAAATGGTAGTTGTTATTATCAGCTGGAATTAGTTCTTAAAGTCTGCCTACAGATTTGTTTATAGATGTATATAAATCCATACCTATGTTTGCTGGTTCTAAATTCAAATAAAGTAGTGTAAATTACAAGGTTGCTAATGTTGAACATTAATGTTCATTATAGATTAAAACATGAAAATCTTACCTCCTCCAGCAGCTAATTTAATCTGGTTGATTAGGAAATGTTCCTTTATGAAAATGATCCATTCACACTTTAAGTGGATGTTTACAGGTGTTTAAACTCACACTGAGCACTAAGCTTAGACTTAGACTGAGGGTGGACGTCAGATCATTTGTAAACATAAACTATGCTATCTGTATGGAAAAAATGACCTTCCTTCAAATCCCTTGAGTACTATGATTGTCATTGATTCATATAAGATGAGCAATCTTCTTTTCCAGGCTAGCTCATTGGTTTCAGTATTTTAAATAATTAAAATCATTCAGCTCTTACATAGGAAATACTAGCTCTACAATATAGTAGAATTAGATCCATAGATTGCCCTTTCACTGTTTTTAAGGAATAGTAATAAAACCAGAGACTATTTGGAGAAAAGAAACCAAAATAGTGAGGAGACTGGAAATTATATCCTTTGCTGTTTGTTGGAGAAACTACAGATGTTTGAGCTAAGGAGATTTTTTTAAAAAGTACTGGAGATAAGAGAGTGTTCCTAGTGTATTTGTAAGGATGTCATGTAGAAGTGGATGAAATGACACCTTTGTATTCACAGAGGGAAGATTAAAAATAAATAGGTAGATGTTAAAAGATGTCACAGTTTGGTATTAGTCAAAAGAACCAGCATCTGTAAAATACATAATAACGTTTCCAGGTACCAGCAAGCTCACTGTCCTTCCCAGGCTAATGTAGCTGGTTACGGGTTGAGTCAAAACCCACATATTGTCACTTAAATCCAGGATGGTGGTGGTGTTTAACCCTATGCTATCTCTTGCATCTTCAGGAAGTTTAGATCAACTGATTAGGAACTTGTACTGTTGAGACCAAGTCCAAGGACCTAGTTTTCTACATGCAAATTAGTTTTATTCAATTCTGCAACCATACCCAACATCATGTTCTTAGCCATCTATCTTCCAGTTGATGCTGTTGATTAGAATGGAACAGAGCATATACCGAGGTGTCACCATTAATGAAAAAGCAATTTACAGGGTACTTCCTTTTGACCATGAGTGAGTAATGTCATCCTTATATGAGAAGAACAGTATACTTATCTTAGGGTAAGTCATGAAGTTTCCCAGTAGCACCATATTTATGGATGTAATTGGATCTCTGCCTGTGAGCATGAGCAATGAAGAAGTTCAAAAGAAAGAGCTTTAAGAAACAGAACTAAAAAGGTACATTTTGAAAGTTGGATGTTACGATGATTTGTGCTGCCTGGCTCTCCACTGCTTCAAAGAATTTGTTCTAAATTGTTTCTATTTTCCATGTTTCTATGTAGAAAATTGCAAAGCTAAAATTTCTTCCCTATTGCAGATGCCCTTGGGTACTAAATCAAGAGTCTTGAGGGCAGACTGAAGCTCAGGATTATCTGCAGAGAAATGGCTCATCTGGTCAGCTCAATAGGGATGTGACCCCTTCATCATTTAGATACAAGGGGGTGTTGTTAGTGTCATTTATGGAGCTGTTGGTTTAGAAAATTGAAGCATAATCTGGCTTGGTATTTTAAAAACCTCAGGAAAATGAGGCTTGATGAGGATTGTAAAATACAAGGTGCTTGTCATTGCTCTGCAAGCACTCAGATCAACCCAGGGTCAAAATCCAGTGGTACAGGACAAAGAGCAGACCTAGTTTCCTGCCTCTATTTCTTTCCCTTCCCCTCCCCCATTCTTCTTTTCCTCCTCCTTCCCTTCATTTTTTTATTTCCTTCATTTCTTTCTAGGAAAGAAAAGACTAAAATATTTTCCTAGGAATAGAGAATAAACTGGTAGGTTCTAGTTGTCTGTAACATGTTAACGATCACACTGGCACTCCTTGGGTCCTTGGGTCATTTATCATGTGGTCCTCATCTAGGATTTGTTCAGATTCTTAGAGCATGAGCGGCCTAGCAGAGCACATGTTATGGCTTGAGTTCTAATAGGATTTTTCTGTCTCCCCTCTCCCAACTACCCTCTCACTCCCGGGGTGTCTGCACTGTTACAAGACAACTCTTCCTCACCCAGCAGGTTAAAAGCACTGATTTTGCTGACACTTTGGTATTATTCTAGAGACTTAAGTCAGGCAGCAGAACTGGCATCAGATCTCCTCAGACACTAACGTGATGTCCAGGGAAGGTTGTAGACACACATTTGATTTCCACATCTATCTTCTCCCTGCAAATTAAATTATTAATTTTCCCACATGTCTTCTTGTTTAATGAGAGGAGTGGCGGCCTTTATCTGTGCACATGTGCAAACAAAACATCACAGCAGGGGCTCCTGCACTGCCCACACAAGCTGAGGGGTTAAGCAGTCAGATGCAACTGTCTTGGTACAGTCTGTGTCATTTGCAAAAGTCTGGCTGGCTGTTGGCATCATAAACATGGAAGCATGCAGACTCCAATGCATCTCCCCACATATATATCCAAAGATGAAAGCTCCTTTTACAAATACGAAGGAAAGATTAAAAGAGGAAAAATAATGGCATTTAAAATGTACATGGGAAATGCAAAATTATATAATGTGATTGTTTTTCTGGGTTCCATTAGAGTGGTGCTATTTTCTGAGATGATACCGTGTTGGTTGATTACTTTTCCATGTTTGAGATAATAAGTACTCACATCAGCATGATTTTTGATTTGTTACTATACAAGTTCTACCACATCTGGCTTTTCCAGCTTCTCATGGTAACATCTCACTAGTTAAATACATGTATTAACTTTTCCTGGTCTTTAGTGTCCCTGAATACCAGGATGTAGCTCTGATTTGGCAAAAGGTCTATATATATTCGTATAAGTTGTTTGTTATAAGAATTACTTAAACATAAAAAATGTGCATATTAGCTTTTGTTCACTTAAGGGTCATTTAAACATTCTTTGTTTTATTTCACGCTATTTGAATATTGGAATTGCTGTCGAATCTAGAACAATGTGATTCATGTATCCTGATTCTAGAGTATTGAGTTTATGGCTGCATGACACAGAACAAAATCCATCTTAGTGATTACAAAGGATTTTAGATTGCTATTTTAAATATTTGTTATCACTCGCCTTTGTTTTATAAATGTCAGTGTCTTCTTTAGGGATCTAAAGTTCACCTTTTCTCATCAAGTGAAATGATGTATCCATTTATTAAAATTGAATGTGAACTTTAAGGTTGACCTGAATGAAGAGTCAATTTTGATGATTCTTTTTTATATTTTAGAAGCTGTTGATAACTCCCAAATTAAGAACATGATCATCTCTGTGGGTCCCTCTCCTACCCCCACCTATTACTTATTCCATTGCAAAAATACAATTTTCTGAATTGTTACACAGCCTAGCCTTCCCATTTTTCAAAAATGTTATCATTCAGAAGTCCATGTGAAAAGTATTTATCAGTCTGATCAACCATAGCATTTTTAATATTACTCATATGTAATATGGCATATAATGTGTCATATCATTTTATGTTTGAGAATACATAGTTATTTCTTAAAAACATTAATAGAAATGAGAGTCACTATGTAAAGAGAAAAGTACTTTTCTTGTGTAGGTACATCTAAATCATTTATAAAGGAAAAAATTCCACAGAGCTCTCACCACCCCTCCTCTGGGCAGAAGGGAGCAATCTTTCAATGTCAACTGTAGTTTCTAATAAAAGGAGAGAGTTTGTACAGTCATTGCTTAACAATATATTCCTTTGGGAAAAAATTGGTTTCCCTTTAGTAAAATGGTCCTATACATTTGGTTCGTGTTGCTATATAAGTGTAATTAAATGCACATCTATTTACACAACTTGTGAGGACTTATTAGTTGGTGTTGCTTGCATTTCATAAGAATATCTGGCCTTAATCACTTTATATTTTCACAGGACAACTATTATGAAAATCTCATTCACTTGTAAATATATGAAATTACAATCTCTAGGAAAATGGTTTGTGAAACCATTGGCTGGTTTGGAATAAATCTTTGCTAAACCTCAATATAATTTATTAAAAGTACCATGTTGACTCCACTTTGAACAGTGGCCTCATTTCTCATGTTCTGTTTCAAAGGAGCCCTCTGCTGGACAGCTCTGTGTGATATCACATGCACACATATATTTATATATGATTTATAGGCTATGGTTAATATAACCCAAAAGCCATTTGTGATTGAAACTCTATCGTTGCAAATTGAATGCATCACTGAAACCTGTTTTGTCATCACTTTTTCATATTTAATGAACAAGCAGTTGTCTAAAAATAAAATGTTCATCCTTAAAGTTTACTGTAAATCACTGTACATCAGCATATTCCCACACATGAGATAATCGTACTAAATTAACATTCATTACCAATAATTTTAGTAATGAATTATTCAGCTGATATGCAATTATCACACACATTTCTAAAGCAATTACTTTATTACATAGGTATTCCATGTCATTGATTTTACTTGTCTATATTACACATGTAAATGTAAGAAATCTTTGCTTTTACCATACTTTCAAATGCAAAGGGATTTTTAATGTTTATTTGTTCAGTGTCATCAAGTTGTGAGGATGTATGGTTAGTATTAACTACATTTTAAGAAACTCGCAAATATCAGAAAATTGTTGTGATAAAATGAGGCAGGAACAAATAAACACAACCCAAAAATCCTGGACCATGAGGTTATAGAAATGGTATAATTTTTCTGAGTAGCTTGTCAGTAGGTTCATATTATTATCAGTTATATTTTTAAAGCTGCTGTTATTCAAGGCAATGATAAATAATGACTTGAAATAACAACATGTACATAGGGAAACCACACAGCATCATGAAGCAAATGCAGTCTTTGAACTTACAGAGACTGAGTCCAAATCCTACCTTTCTGACCCTGAATTATTTAACCTCATCTCCAGAAACAGTCTCAGAAAGTTGTGGTAATGAGAAATGACATAAGTGCCTAGCACAGTGACCAGGTAACTTTGAAATGTGCTGCTGGAATGTTCTGCATACATTTGGAGGCAACTACTTTGTTTCTTAGGGCAGACTTACATTGCTTTTCTTAGCAAGTAGCAGCCAAGATAGGGCCTTGTACTCTTGGACTTCATTTATATGTAACACACTAAGTATTATGAAACAGAAGTCATGAGTAGTATGATAATTGTTTTAGGCAATAGCTCATCTTTCAGACTTTGGAGTTAAGACCTAACTCTAGGTCAAAAGCCTGAAAACAGCCTTTTATCTGAAACAGCCTAACCAATGTGAGCAATGAAAGTTTTGATCACTGTAGACATCTTTTTAAAAATTATTTTCAAAATGAATATAAATGATTGTTTCAGAACAGTTTAATAAAACACACTAGGCTGGGCATGGTGGTTCACACCTGTAATCCCAGCACTTTAGGAGGCCGAGGTGGGTGGATCACCTGAGGTCAGGAGTTCGAGACCAGCCTGGCTAACATGGTGAAACCCTGTCTTTACTAAAAAGTAACAAAAATTAGCTGGGCGTGGTGGCGGGCGCCTATAATCCCAGCAACTCGGGAGGCTGGGGCAGGAAAATCACTTGAATCCAGGAGGCGGAGGTTGCAGTGAGCCGAGGTTGCAGTGAGCCAAGGTTGCACCATTGCAGTCCAGCCTGGGCAACAAGAGCAAAACTCTTTCTCTAAATAAATAAACAAACAAACAAGCAAAACTCTTTCTCTAAATAAATAAACAAACAAACAAACAAACAGACACAGTAAATCAAATTTCCATAGTTGGCCAGGCATGGTGGCTCACACCTATAATCCCAGCACTTTAGGAAGCCAAGGCAGGCAGATCACTTGAGCTCAGGAATTTGAGACCAGCCTGGGCAACAGGGTGAGACCCCCCATCTCTACAAAAAATACAAACATTAGCCAGGCATGGTGGTGCACACCTGTGGTTCCAGCTACTTGGGAGGCTGAGGTAGGAGGATCGCTTGAACCCAGGAGGCGGAGGTTGCAGTGAGCCGAGATCACGCCACTGCACCCCAGCCTGGGTGACAGAGCAAGACCCCATGTCAAAAAAAAAAAAAAAAAATCCACAGTTAATAATGAAATAGAATGACAAATGGCATGGATTGAGAAAGTACTGTTAAGTCACTCCTCATTTGTTCTGTCTTTGTTATTCACCCATTAAAATTCACACTGAAGGAAGATTCTTTCTTTTGAACACTGTTTTTAAAAAATGCTATATATAACTTTGTGTTAGCTTATAAATGAGTTTTTAACAGAAACATAAACAAGTATCCCAGAATATAGTATGAGTTGAATAAATTTTGTTTGAATAAATAAAAGAACAAATGAACAGATGATTCACTCCTCTAGCAGAAGACTTTAAAATATTCTTCAGTAGATGATGAACCAAGCTAGACTTGCACTGGGAAGAAAATTGTCAATACAGAGCTATTGGGTCAAATAGTTTGGTCATTTTGAGGGGGGTGTAGTTGGGAAGTGGGAACCTATACACATAGCAGCAGCAGCAATGTTTTCAAGGTCAAAAATATTGGGAGGGAATAGACTCACCTGCAGATTGGAAATGTTTCATTCAGTGATCCTAGTCTCTCAGACTTCTGCAAAAGTTATGAGTCCAATGTGAACAGAAACACATTAAGTTTTAATTTATTCAAAAATGTGTACTAAACATCCAGTTATGTATCCAGTACTCTGCTGGATGCTCTGAGGGATACAATGAAGAATAAGACTCATTGTTTGTCTTTAAGGAGCTTATAGTCCATTTAGGGGGAAATATAAATTGCTGTGATTAATAAGTTCCAGGTGCAGTGGGTTGGAGCATTGTAGAGTAGTGTCTGCATGTGAGACTTCATGGAAGTTGTAGATCTGTAATCCTTTAATCAGACCTAGAAGTTTAAACATTAGGAATTTAGATGGGCATTATGTTTATAAATGCTTATACTTGTGAGATCTACAAAATATTTGTCCACTGTGAAACCCATCAGTCATAACCCATCAGCCATCATTAAGTGGATCAGGTGGCAAATTTAGAGAGAAAGAGAATAGATCAAAGGGCAAAACCTGATCAAATAAGGTTGGCTAAAGTGTTTTAGATTTGATGAGCCTGGCTAGCCTTAAATTGAATGTTTGGGATATTTTAATAAAATTTTTGTAAATGTGTTTTAAAAATAAAATCACATTGCTGTCATTTTGGTTGGTTTTCTATTTTGCAGGTGTTCTGGGATCATCCTGTACATAAAACCCAAGTTAAGAGTTTATAATTTTGTGAAGTCCTATCTTTGATATTTCTCTTTGAGACAATACATTAATTTTTTAACACATTTTGATAATTTCCTGCCTAAATATGTTGAATATAATAGAATTCTGGATTTATGTCACATAGAATACTTGATTTTTTAAAATCACCATTTGTGTTAAATGATTATCAGATATTGGCTAATGCAGAGTCCATAGGCTTCCAAGTTCTAGGCAATGGCTTAGGCCCTGGGACAACATAAATTAGGTTTCTTTACCCAAGGGTGAAGCTAGATGAATTAATATAATTAAACCAAACATGCTAAATCCTATCTGCCCCACTGTGTCCTGTCCCTTTCAGTGTACATAGTGTTACAATGGCTAATGAGTATGATTTACCAGTGCCATGATCATCTTCATCATCATCATCCATTTATATTAACAATGTACATAAAACAAGTGCTGTTCTACCTTCTTGATTTTATACAGAGCAGTGTCCCCTGAGGCCTCACAGACATCACAGGTTGGCCTAATAAAGGGCCACCATGTCTGAGAGAAACTGCTGGTGCCCTACTACAGTAATTCTGCAGCAGATCCAGTCAGCCATAAAAGAGGAGTCAGGCACATTTGTTTTTTTCTTTTTTTTTTTTTTTTTTTGAGATGGGCTCTCACTCTGTTGCCCAGGCTGGAGTGCAGTGGCGCGGTCTCGGCTCACTGCAAGCTCCGCCTCCTGGGTTCACGCCATTCTCCTGCCTCAGCCTCCCAAGCAGCTGGGACCACAGGTGCCCACCACCATGCCCGGCTAATATTTTGTATTTTTAGTAGAGATGGGGTTTCACTGTGCTAGCCAGGATGGTCTCGATCTCCTGACTTTGTGATCCACCCGCCTCAGCCTCCCAAATTGCTGGGATTACAGGCATAAGCCACCGTGCCCTGCCAGAGTCAGGCACATTTCTAAGAACCAAATATCCTTTGGCTCATTTCTTTGCAGTTACACAAATGACAGTATGCCTGAAGTTGAGTCATCTTATCATAGAAGTGGAGGGGTGCAAAGGAAGAATGAAGAATGGGTGATTTTGAGAGGTCACTCCCTTCTCGTGCATGTAGTTTACCATCATGCCAACAAGTTCTCCGCTGACCAGTAGATGCATGCAAATTTTATCTCTAAGTAAGACAAATTAAACATAGACATGAGCTTTAAGAAGGGTTTCAATAGATACACTGATTTTTTAAAATTCATAATAGTTAATTAAGGGGATCAAGGGGCAAGTGTGGTTGATGTTAATATTTTGGACATATTAACTGCTTATTTGAATGATCATGGCATGTGCACATCAGTGTGTTAGATCACGGAAATGCTAAATCACAAAAAGTTGCTTCCTAAAAATTCTCCCCAAATCTGTTGTCTTTATCTTGTTTCATTGTGTCTACAACCCTGGAAATGAAACTGCTGTTTTTATAAAGCAGCATTTCAAGTGTTGTCTACCATTCTGTATCTGTGTTCCTCAAAGGTCAGTGCATGTATTTAAATTTCTCCCGCATATTCAAGCATTGCTGTGTATTTTCATCCAATTTACAACCTATTTCATCAGTGTGAACAATTAATTTTCCTGAATAAATATGTATATTTGGTTCGGATACCCTTGAGGCTCTTGGGGCACAATTCAGTTGCATACATGGAAACTGTTCAGCTAACTTGCAACTAGTTAGAAATCTGAGAAACCAAGGACATTGACTTTTTTAATTAGGAAAAACAACAACTCTTCCTTATTGAAATTCTAGCTACTGTGCCTTAATTTCCTATTCTGATGTTTTCATTTTGAGGCTAGTTAGTTCTGGCCCACACTACCCCTACAATTTTGCATACTATTGGATTTTTGAAAAACATGTAAAATCATCCAATGAGAAGGAAAAACACGTATGGAGTAACAGCCTGTAGTGGTGACCACAGTGTGTGAGTCTGGAGGCTGCAGTCCACCACATGCACAAAGGCAGCGCGGGAGTTAGGTGATTGATATTTGTTGTTGTTATTTTATTTCTGTAATTCAAAGCTATATAAGAAGGCATGATCAGTTTCTGTTTTGTGTTATGTCTTCTAATTAGTTGATCTCATCAGCAGTCTGATGAGGGAATTGGTTTTAAAAATGCACAGAGATGGTGATTTCTAATATAGATTCCTAAGGCGGTGTAGAACCATCTTTTCCAAGCTTGCCTGCTTGAGGAAAAGGAAACAGTGCTGAGAAGTTACCTGATGTATCTGTGGCCATGGAGAAAGTCAGGTTAAGAAGGATATGACTTATAATTGAAACCCTTGGTCCCTAAGCTTTTATCCACTTAATAGTTTTCTACCATCTGGATTCTAGAGTAAAGTATTCAAGGAATCCAATTGACTGTCCCAAATAGAGTGGCCTTTAATCTTCCCACAAGATTGATAAAGAGAGGGAGAGTCCTTTACTGTACTGGAATAAATAGCCCTTCCTTTTGAGAGGACAACCACTTCAGGATTGAGCTGGGTTGAATAATAGACGAGAAAGTGGCATAATTTGACTTTGACTCTAACTATTCAGTGATCGAAATATTTTAAATACTTGTAGCCCACACAGACACTATCAGATCAACATTATGCACCAGTATATTCACATAGCCTTACAGAAGTAATGACCGCAGCCAGAAGCTTCCCTGTCACAATTTTTCAGATGTGGCAGGGTAGACCATGTATTCAAGGACCAGGAGAATTTGCCAGGCTCTCACCAAAATCTTCATATATTCCAATGTAGCCTATTTCTTCCCCCTTATTTTCCAGTATATTTCCAGCATTATCTGTTTATAGTTTTCAAAGTGTGCAACATTTAAGTTGGCTAGGAATTTTATAATGAAGATGTAAAGGGGAAATTAAGCTAGAAAGCATTGAAGTGCTGAAAATACACTGTATCACATTTGGAAAATAATATATGTATATCAGTCAAATGAAGATAGAAATTGTCTTGATATTTAAAAAAACATAACCGATAATGTGACTTCATGTGAAATTTCTTGATGCTTACTGAACATAAAAAACATAAATGATAATGTGATTTCATGTGGAATTCCTGGTGGTTACTGAGCATAGAAAAGATGACATGCATTGCAGTGACATAGATCATACTCTTACCCCATTTTTATCTTTTATTGAAATAAAGTGCTGCATGTAAGCAGTTTATCCATAGTGAAGAGCAGTAAGGCTCTCCAAGTGGCAGGGAAATGTAACGGAAGGCGAACTACTGCTGAAACTTACCTTTCCTGGCAGAATAGGGGAAGCACAGGGGAAAAAAAAAGACATCGTAGCAAGATTTTTCAATATTTAAACAGCAGCATGTGAAATGGAGGCTGAATTGCAAGGCTGAATCAGAGGCAAGGAGGGTATTATAGGGTTGTAGAAGAGTTGCTCAAAAAGGAAAGGAAGTCCCCTGCATGATGACTGGGCCTTTGCCTATTTGGATTCTTGTGTTATTAATGGTTCAGCAGGGGTATTTTATTAGCAATGATTCTACCAGCTTGGGGGAAGGCATCTAGACTCCATGCTCAGAATCACTAAGCTATCCTGCCTCTAACTATGGTAATAAACACATGGTATACTATTTCACCATCAATTTCATCTTTAAGATAAAATAAAAACCAATCATTCCCACAATGTGTAAAAATTTTCCACGTTAGTTAATAGATGACAGAGATGAAATGAAAGGCATGGTCACACCTAAAATAAATGCTTCGATTTTTGCTTCTGTTTTGGCATCTCCAGCAAGCAATAAATTTTAGCCTATTGTTGACTGTCAGTGACATACCTAACATTTATGAAATTTTTCAACACCATATAGGCCTGTGGTACTAAGGTTGGACATGTGAAATACATGTAGGAATTAAATTTCCACAATTGTTCAATTTCCAAACTTACCCAAATTAACGAAGCAATACATAGTATATCTTAGGAAAATAGTACCTTTCTTTTTTTTAAAAAAAAAAAAAATCCAAAGCATTTTATAGAAACTGTTTTTCTAATACATCTTCACTATAATTTTTTGAAGTAAATTGGACATTTATAGGCAGTGTTTATTCTATGTGGTGGATTAGAATGCTATTATAGAGACTAAGGCTGTGCCTGCAAAAGCTACAAAAAAAAAAAAAGAAAAACATTCATTTCTGTATATTAAAACATTTCATACATATTTGCCCAGGGGGCAAATATGTGGTTTGTCTAGATAAAATAAAGAGTTGCATGAGTGACTATACCTTAAAATTCAGTGTAGTAAACACACAAGATAAAGGCATGAGTCCTACATCTCTGGGCTAAGATATCATTCTCTTCACCATGGTCCTATTTTGAGGCATGAACTTGACCTACCTTCCTCAGAGCCGAGTTTCTATTCGGAATTGTGGCCATACCCATGCCTAATCAATGAATCTTAAGGAAGAATCAGTACTGAAAAATGAGAATTCCAATGCAAAACAATTTTAAATACCCCTTAAATTTAAAAAGAAATAAAACATTTAAAAATAATAAATTAGATAATTTAAAAAAAAACATAAAACCTGCAGAATTCCCAACCAGTTAGTGACAGAAAGCAGTAACTAGTCAGTTCTAATGGACGGTTAAGTTTGCTAGGTGCCTAAAAGAGGCCAGAAACCAACCTGAATGAAAAATTTCCTCAGTTTGTTACTTGTTGGGAAGGAAGATTAAAAAATGGAATGTTACGGCTGGGCACGGTGGCTCACGCCTGTAATCCCAGCACTTTGGGAGGCTGAGGCAGGCGGATCACAAGGTCAGGAGCTCCAGACCATCCTGGCTAACACAGTGAAACCCCGTCTCTACTAAAAATACGAAAAATTAGCCGGGCGTGGTGGCGGGCACCTGTAGTCCCAGCTACTCGGGAGATTGAGGCAGGAGAATGACGTGAACCCGGGAGGCGGAGCTTGCAGTGAGCCGAGGTCGTGCCACAACACTCCAGCCTGGGCCGCAGAGAAACCCCGTCTCAAAAAACAAAAAACAAACAAACAAACAAAAAAAACCAGGAATGTTACTTTAGTGTTGTGATTAAGAATCCATGTGCTTAAAAGATCTTTTCCCAGTTGAACTCCTTACTCAGGTTCATGAGGCCATTTGTGGAGGTGCTGAAAGGCATTAGCAGCAAAGTTGATGGTCAGCGAGGCTCGGATTATGCCAAGCTGTGACCTAGAAATGACAGTTAACTGAAGACCATTGTGGGAGAGTGGCTGATTGTTGAAGCCGCATGGAACCGGTGAAATTACCCAGCTCCTCATGTTACAAATGAGTGTACTGAGAAGAGACCTGGTCCTGATTTAAGGCACTTGTCACTGGACCATGCTCCCTTTCTTGATGATACACAGGGGATGCTGAAATGTTGGAGATCCTCTGGGCCAGCTCAGGGTGGTCTCAAGCCTGATGAGGGGGAAGCTGCAGTAAATTCTAGTGTCCAATTCACTACAATCCTGTCCCCAGACCAAGAGTGTTGACTGCTTTCGATGGAGTTTCATGCCTCGGAAGGTATTGACCAAGTATGATTCAGGGTAATGCCAAATGATTATACCAATTCTTTCTTAATTGTTAACTTCACAAATTTGTTATAATTCCAACTTTTTATCTTTACAGAAAGTTTGAAACACATGATTCTTTTCTTACTCCAAGGGGATAGGAAATATAGAAAGTCTTGGCCAGGCGTCGTGGCTCATGCCTCTGTTCCTAGCACTTTGGGAGGCTGACGCGGGTGGATCACCTGAGGTCAGGAGTTCAAGACCAGCCTAGTCAACATTGCAAAACTCCGTTTTTACTAAAATTACAAGAAATTATCGGGTGTGGTGGAAGACTCCTATAATCCCAGCTACTCAGGAGGCTGAGGCAGGAGAATCACTTGAACCCCAGGGGGCAGAGGTTACAATGAGCCAAGACTGAGCCACTGCACTCCAACCTGGGCAACAAAGTGAAACTCCATCTCAAAAAAAAAAAAAAAAAAAGACTATACAAAGAGCACAAACAGCTGTTTTTCTTACAAGCACATCTTTTATATTTGTTAAAAATGTTTTCCTAGTGTGCCACAGTAATAACGAATTCAGCAAATTATAAAACCCCACTGTCCTTAGATTCCTCTTCATAAAGTTAAGCCATTGTACTTGCATAAGTCCATTTCAGCGCTATGATTCTGTAACTTCCATGTGCACCAGAAGACTGTGAAATAATGTTAAATTGTTGTTCTTTTACTTAATTTCACTTTTAGCACTGTTAATTTCTTATGAGCAAATTTTAAGAAATATAGTATGCAGATGTATTCTATACACTTCTTATACATATGCAAATTAGTATTATTAATTACATCACCTTTCCTAATATAAAACTTTATAGAGCGATTTCTGCAACATTCCTTATCCAAACGTTTTAGTCAATATTCCATGTATATTCTAATTTCAAAGAAATAGTCTAAATAGGAAAAAAGATAATCTTAGAATGCAGATAAATTTTCAGATTATCCAATTAAGATTACCTTTCAATGTCAGCATCCCTTTTGAAATTTTATTGATTGAAATCATCCAACTGCTATTTGAATATTTCCAGCAATAGCAAACTTGTTCCCTTTCAAAGAAGCCCATCGTATTATTGTACTATTTGCATTTTTAAAACTGTCTTCTTTGTATTTTTCACTTTTTGATTCCAGTTTTGACTTCTTAATCTCTTATTTCTAAGAGTTCTTGTATTAGTCTGTTCCGATGCTGCTAATAAAGACATACCTGAGACTGGGTAATTTATAAAGGAAATACGTTTAATGTATTCACAGTTTCACATGGCTGGGGAGGCCTCACAATCATGGCGGAAGGCAAAGGAGAAGCAAAGGCATGTCTTACATGGTGGCAGGTAAGAGCACCAGTGCCAGAAAACTGCCCTTTATGAAACCATCACATCTCATGAGACTAATTCACTATTATAAGAACAACACAGGAAAGACCCGCCCCCATGATTCAATTACCTCCCCCCAGGTTCCTCCCATGACATGTGGGTATCATGGGAGCTACAATTCAAGATGAGATTTTGGTGGGGATGCAGCCAAACCATATCAGCTCTCTTCTACAATTTCTCCCTTAATTAAGTTACTTCATGATTCTTCATATGACATAGGTTGCAGATTTCTTGATGTACTACTTCATACTCAGTGTACCAATATTCTTATGTGGTCTCAGTAGGGTGAAGACTGGGGGGAGGACTAAATCCTTGATCTAAAAATTATACTTGTATTAACACGGCTTAAAAATTATACTAGCTATTTAGCCGCCACTTCATTGTTTATTTGTCTAACTTTTGGTGAACTAAAGTTCCAGATCTCAGTCATAAGAATGACAGTCAACCGGGCATGGGGGTGCCTGCCTGCAGTCTCACCTACTCAGGAGACTGAGGTGGGAGGAGGAAGGATTGCATGAGCCCAGGGGTTGGAATCCAGCCTGGGCAACATAGCATAAAAATAATAAATAAATAAATAACTACAGTTAAGCCAGGTGATATGGTTTGGCTGTGTCCCAAATCTCATATTGAATTGTAGTTCCCATAATCCCCATGTGTTGTGGGAGGTAATTGAATCATGGGGGCGGTTCACCCATGCTATACTCATAATAGTAAGTTCTCATGAGATCTGATGCTTTTGTAAGGGCCTTCCCCCTTTGCTTGGGTCTCAGTCTTCTCCTTGCTGCTGCCGTGTGAAGAAGGATGTGTTTGCTTCCCTTTGTGCCGTGATTGTAAGTTTCCTGAGGCCTTCCCAGCCATACTGAACTGTGAGTCAATTAAACATCTTTCTTTTATAAATTATGCAGTCTCAGGTATGCCCTTATTAGCAGCATGAGAACAAAGTAATACACCATGTTTTCCCCATCTTGTATTTAAGGTAATGATTTGTTAGCCTCAGTTTAGGACTTGACATTTAGTTCTGCTGACTCTGAGTTTAATGTTTTCTGAACCTTGTTTACTTAAAGAGATAAAGTTGAATCCTGATAATTTGATAATTTTACCCTTACCTGAGTTCTCTCTCTAAAAAACATTTATCTGTATGAAATGTCTTTATGCAAACATTGTTTAAAATGTGGAATGATTCGGGATAATTACAGAGCAAATCAGTAGAAAAGAGAGCCCTTTACAGAATGACCAGCTTCCCTCAGTTAAACACTGAATTCCTTTATTCAAGTTATTACTGCATTGTTCATAGTTATTACTCCATTTAACTATATTTCATCTACCACATTTTCCTCAATTTCAAGTCTATCAAATATGCTGCTAAAAACAATATTATAGTTGAGGGGAAATTTTGACTATAAATCTAGAAACTCTGTCAAAAAAGGAAAAAAAAAATGTTAATTCACCAAGATATATAATGCATGCTTGTTGTCTCCCAGTGATCACTGGTTTTTTACAGTTTTCTTAATCATATTTAATAAAATGTTCCAAAGATTGCTAACTTGATGTATCGAATGAAACTCTATTCATTTAGCTGGTAACTACTGTCCCCAGCAGATGAGAGGCCCAAACAAAAGAGCAGCAGTAGGGGATCCAGTTGCATGGGTCTTGTCCTGGAATATACATGACATACCTGGAGGGGTTCACCCCCTCCACACACGCCAAGGAGCACAGGCCCAGAGGGGACCAGTGGGCCAAAGCCTTTATTGACTCCAGGGCATTATGCAAACAGATTTCCTTCCGGGGAGCTTTAATTGCAGGTTTAAGGCAGCAACCACTAGTTTCAGGAGGTCACGCATGACTAAGAAGTGGTCACTTTAAGTTTGCAGGCAAATGTCTGAATGGTCCATTTAAAGGAAGTGGCAAAAAAGTAGGAAGCCCAACCTTCTAGGTGGAAGAGATGCCTCTGAGTTTCATCTCCGGCCGCCAACTGGAGCCATTTGGGTAGAGTATAATGTTGGAAACTGTGTCAAGCGTGACTGAGACCTGGCTCCGGTATGAGAAAGTTAAACTTTTATGTGAAAATAGATGCTGAGGCAACATAAAATTAAAAGTACCTACTATGGTACTGGATCTTTTGATTATGGCTTGCCTATGTCATGGAACTTGAACTATTTATTTTGGTACATTTGTATTTTTTTCCATTTTAGTAGAAGAAATTTACACATATATATGGTTATACACACGTGGGTAACAAATACGCATGTGCACATGCCACACAGACATACATACACATCCTGTGTCAACCCCTTTGTTCCTTTTTGATGATGCTGTTGACCATTTTGAAATGCAGATATTAAAAGGATGTGTAAAAACTAAAATTTTAACTTTTTCTGTATTCTTTTCTTGATAGAGAATTGGGAAAGAAAAAACCTGGAAAGAAAAATTACCAATTTTCCTTTACCCCCTATGGTGAATCAGCATTATAGAATCTTGCCAATTAATCTTGTCATTAACCCTTCCTGATATGTTGTCTCATAGCAGATGCATCCGTATGTGTGTGTGTATGTATGTGGGTACATACTTACCTTGCTGTCTCCAGAAGCCATTATAAACCTGAGGTTATTCTAGGCTCTAGCTTTTCTGACACTTTTATGCCATTTTTTTAAACTTATCCTACTCATTGTGTCTCCTTCCACATTGTACGTATTCTTTTAATATCTGCATTAACAAGCCTACTTTGCAATTTTCATGTATTTTGCTGTCTCTAACTTCTGTATTTCCTCATTTGGATTATTATAACAGTACTTTATCTTTTAGAATCTTCAAGTATGTTGAGAGACATTCGATTGTAGAATCCCTAGTCATGGAATTATGTCTGTGTGGTCACTATGCATTAAGAATCTGTATGCCTAAAACCCAAGGCATGGGACTGAGGATACCCATCCTTTTCTTTCTTTATGATAGTAACCACTGTTGAGTGTTACAACTTTGTCTAAGGTTCTTGTCTATATCTCCTCAATGTTCCTTCCTCATTTTGTCCAGAAGAGAACAAGCAGGGGGTGAAAACTTGCAAAACCAGTCATGTGAGCAGTGATGGGATGACATGGGGCTGTTAAGCCTGGGGAAAAGAAAGTTTGTGCAAACAAAGTGACTGTCTTCGAACATTTGAAAGACATTGAATTGAGGAAGAAGAGTTAGTTTGAGTCTGTGGATTTAGAGAAATTTGAATTAAGGCCAGTAAGTAAGCAAATTTTAATGTCATTATAAAGACATCTTGGTCTAAACTGGTGGAACATGGAATGACCCGTTTCCTGACAGCTGTGTCCAGGGTCCAAGGACTGCTGGAGCTATCCCATAGCAGAGTCGGTTTAGATGGAGTCCATGTGGATTGGCCTGGGTAGTGTTCATGATTCCTCCAACCCTGAGATCACGTGATTGTTATGTTTTCTATATTTATGTCTTGTTTAAAAGAGATCTAAGGAAACGCTATGAAAATCAGTGCACATCTATTCACATTTCCCTTTTTCTTTGTAAAAGGTGAAATTGCCTATAAGGCAGGAATTTATCAGATGCTCTGCTTTTACCCGAATGGTACTCCCAACAGAGAGTCTAATGCTTGAGGTTCCCTCATCATCATCTTATTCTGCTACCCAATTTGATTATCTGCTTTTGGAAATCGTCCTCCTTATCCCCCATGCTACGATCTTCTCTCATAGCAACTTAAGTATTTTTTACTTAAACCAAAATATTCTCCATTGTCTTCCCACCTTCTAGGATTAGTTTTTCCTCAGGCTGTTTACATTTTTTGTGTTTGTTCACAACAGACTGCACTATTCTTCACCACTTGGTTAATTGTATTTATTTTGATCAATACACACCCTCTGTCATTGTTCTCGGTGCATGAGTTACATCACTCTGAGTTGAGGTATAACTGATATACTGCTTATTCCTTTGTGGTAAAACATTTTCTATTATTCTTCTTTGTGTTAATATTTAAGTTCATTTTGTTTTATTGTCAACATTTTACTTATTACTATATGTGCTTCAAAACCTGTAAGTATTCATAGCAAACCTTTGTTATCATTTCATCTTTGTGAAACTCACTGTCTTCTACTATAGCTATTCTCCTGTAGAATTTTACCTGTGTTTTACCCCAACTTGGACATGTGCCTCCAATTTCTCTTTGAAACATTTTTTATATCTCAAATATATATTTCCTGATCTTTAGAATAATAATTTCTCTATCTGGAGCCAGATGAGTGAAATATATCTCTGTTATACAATTGTAAAAACATTTCCGATAACAAAAAATATGCTGACACTATTCTCTCGACCAGCTTTCTCATACCAAGCCATAACCTCAAGGATGAAGATATGTCCCCAAGGCCTTCAGTTTCAGACCCAGAGCTTTAAATCTTCAAGAGACAATTTGGAGCACTTTCTATAACTACCATTTATTCTCTTCAGTCAACCTACTTGAATAGGAATTTGCAGATTCAATGGCATATCATTTTAAGCAAGAATGAACTTCTTGGTTAGCCATGTTGAATAACCACCCCATTGTCTAGAAGACAGTCACCAGCTGACCCACCAGCCTTCTTTCTCTGGAGGGTACACAGGGACCTCCCTGGGCTGAGGCCTGTGCCTCTTCTTTGGGTAAGGAGTGCTTTTTTTTTTTTTTCAGAAGATCCAGATTTACCTGCTATGGTCAGTGCCATTTACAGGTATTGTGGCTTTAGTGAAATCTAGTTTTCTCTTATCTTTTTCCTAAATGATAGCTTCAATTCTCTAATCTTCTGATGTTTCATTTGATTCAACATCAACCCCACTGAAATCTTTTTCTTCCAGTTTTGATGTTGGATTATTTTTTCCATCTTCTCTAGGAACACTTCATCCTTTCTAATAAGCCAGAAGATACGTAGATATTCCTCAAATTATTTCATGTTCTTCACTAGATAGTTTTATCTCACTCTTCCCTCAGAAGAGATGAAGAAAAACTTGTTACCAGTCTCAGCAGAAAATTCTTGAGATGGCTTAGGAGCGTCTATGGAATCATTCTTGGTCTTTTTCTTTTATTTCTTTCTTTTTAACTACATAATTCTATTCTATTGCCTAATGTCTTACAGGATTTATTTTATAAAATCTTTATGACTTTCTGTCAGTTGTATTCATGTTTTCTATAGATTTAGTTACTGAGAACAAAATCTGTAAGTAGATTCATGTATGATCTGACCAGTGCTGCAAAATGAGATAGTATTTTCTGTGCTACCTAATGTTTTCTAATACATTGATTTGAGATGAAATACTATGTTTGAATCTTACAGCAGGTTCATTAACTAATACAACTACATTTGCATGTAGTTACCTATTGCATAATGCATCATACAAACATTTACCAAATAGCAATATGCACCAGATGCTATTCTGAATGGTGGGATATACTTATGAGATAAGCAGGTGTCTTCATCTAAAAGAGCTCACAATCTGTGAAGAGAGAGGTAGACCTGTAATAGCAATCCATTGTGCTGAGTGCTGTCACTTGGGCATATGCAAAGGACCGTTGGGGCCTAAAGGAACATCTTAGCTTGGTGGTAGAAGTTCAGAGAGTCGTAGCAGAGGATAGTACTTGTAAGCTAAGTTTTTATGGATGGGTAAAATGTCACACGAATGAGAGAATTCTAAATGCAAGAAATGTGCAAGGCACAGAAACACAGAAAAGCATGTTGTATAACCTGGCTGGAGTTTAGATTTTGTGCGTGTGCTGAGAGGGAGTGTGTGTGTTGTGTGTGTGTGTGTGTGTTTGTGTGTGTGTGCACGCGTGCACGTGCACGTGCATTTATAGGAGGTAGGGAGAAGAGTGCCGGCATAACATGAAATGATATTGGACCTCAAATGGTATGCTAAGATGTTTGACAATTTTATTCTAAGCAGTGACTTTTTAAATTTAGACATGCAACTATAACATGAAAGAGGATTTCGATATTAGAAATAGTGTGACCACTATGGAAAGAAAAGAAAATAGTGGGGGCCTAAAACTAAGGTAGCAGCAGCAGTGAGAACAGAATTGGCTGAGCAAGGTGGCACATACCTGTAATATCAGTGCTGTGGGAGGCTGAGGCAGGAGGACTATTTGAATCCAGGTGTTTCAGGCCAGTCTGCGCAACATAGTGAGATCTTGTCTCTACAAAATGTAAGGAAAATTAGCCAGGCATGGTGGCACGCGCCTATAGTACAAGCTACTCGGGAGGCTAAGGCAAGAGGACTGCTTAAGCCCAGGAGTTCAAGGTTACAGTGAGCTGCAAGTGTGTCACTGTACTCTAGCCTGGATGAAAAAGTGAGACCCTATCTCTTAAAAAAAACAAAAACAAGGATTAAGTGACATTTAGAAAGTAGAAGAGATTGAATTTGGAGACTGAGTCTATACATGTGTGGCAGAGGGAACAGTTAGCCTCCAGCATGTCTGGCCAGACTATTTGGGTAGATAGTGATAATGATAAGTATGAATTATGTAGGAGAAGGGATGGAGAAGGTGATTAATTTGATTGGATAGATAAAAAAATTTGAAGTGCTTTTAAGACATATGGTAAAGATGGGACCGATTAGGGTCTGAAAGTTAGAAGGCTTAGAGATACAGATTTGAACATCATTTGAATTTGTGTAGGTTTTAGTAAAAGTCATGCACTTGGATGAGATCATCTAAAAAAACATACAAAGTTTTAAAAGAAGAAAATTAAGGGCCCGGAATCCTAGGGAACTCCATAATTTAAGAGGAAAACAGTTTTCATCTCTCTAAAAGACAGTCCAAAGATAGAATAGGAATCTTGAAGAGAGTAGTGAAGATTGGACATGGCAACTGCAAAGGAAGCTCGTGAGGTTCATGCAGAAGGGTTGCTGAGGGCCAAGTGGTGCTGAGGGCCCATCTACGTGCTGATAGCATACAGTTTGCATCTTACTTTATGCCATGAACTATGCTTGATATATGGTGCTGTGGTTGTCCTTACCAATTTAATGATGTTTCTGATTACCGTTGTTCCTGTTTGGCAAGATTATTTTAAATTCTGAAATCATCTTGCAAGGAAGAACTTCATTTACACCTAAATTTTGGTGGTCTTTATCATAATGAGGAACATCTCTCTGCCATCATCTGGATCCATGATGAAAACATCAAAGTGCCCCGAGACAAGGATGAAACGTTGCTGAAAACTGCTGTCCCTCTTCCAAACATCTGTACAGATGTGAATGAAAAAAAGCAGCATACAAGCATCTGAACTGGCTTGGTCAGCCCCAGCCTGAGTGCACAGGCCAAAATCTGTCTGCACCAGATGCCAGCCAGGTCCAAGAGAAACCCCAAACAGTCTGATAATAAAGAGGAAACCCTGACATATCTGTGGCCAAAAATAATTAGCAATGGAAATGGAAGGGCACTTAAAGGAGGAGGAAGTGAGGAGGAGAAGGAGGGGGTGGGGATTTTTCAAAAAGAAGAATCTCTGAGCAGACACTCAAGGAGAGTTAAACACCCCAACCGCATAGGCCTCAAGGATCATGTAGAGGTGACATTGTCTGCTGTATGGCCACAGAAAAGAGACTGCAGGAGATCTGGACAGGGTGCACATTCACCCGAGTGATAAGGCAGAGGCTTAGGATGACTGAGTATGTTGAGTCCTACATGTCCTCCCCAACTCCATCCTCATATTTGAGGAGTTTTCTGGGGAGATGGAATAACCTATATCTTAGTACAAAAGTCAGTGGACTACATCCCAGGGGCTCTGCCTTTTTTTATAAATAACTTTTTTTTTGGTATACAGCCACACCCATTAATTTATGTGTTGTCATGGCTGCTTTCACACTACCACAGCTGAACTGAGTAGTTGCAACAGAGGATGTATGGCCTGCAAAGCCTAAAATATTTACATTCTAGCCCTTTACAGAAAGCTTTTTTTTTGACCCTGTCTTAGTATGAAGACATTTTAGCTTGAAAAACAGCTGTGCCTAAATTCATCTTATATGATTGAACTGCTTTATAGCATAAATACACAGACACACACACATATACATGCACACACATGCACACACACACAGAAGAAACTGAGAATTTAAATGGCTAAAAAAATGCAATCTGCATTCTGACTCTGAATTATATTTTTTAAATGTTGCATAGACTTTGTTTGGATTACCCTCTTTTATTCCCCCCCAGGCTCTGTCTTAATCTTCCTAAGTGAAATCTGTCCTTTGCTTCATGTTGTCTTGTAACCATATTTCAATAGCACTTAATCAGTGATAAAACTGCTTTGATTTATTCCCAGCTGTGGATATTATTGTTGAAATCTGTGTAAGTGTTCCGACGTGTTATGATTGGAGCAATAGCATTTAAGAGTCCAGAGGCAAGTCAGAAAATTAACAACTGAGTTTTCTGATGCTTAAATTAACTGCACAGACAGCGCTGAGTACAATGAGAAAGTTCTGTAGAAACTTACTCGGCAGTATGTAAAGTGTTGAAATGGCTCACCCATTAAAAGTATTACATCGCAAGGACAAGTTCTCATTGGATATACTTCCTACAGGCAGTGCCACAATTTCATATAAAGGACAGCTGGCTGCTCTTCTGGGACACTTTTCTTTATGCAACATATAGATTGTTGTTGCTAAAGCATCTAATGTGATGTTTCTCGGTTCTACAGCAAAACTGAGCCCCAGTAGGTGCTGTGTGGTAGGTTCTGCTGATGCATCTGCAGTTATCTGAAAAGAAAAAAGCCATATGATTATAAGAGCAATCTGTATTCATTGCAGAAGGCGTAGACTACAGAAACACAAAGAAAAGCAAAGTGACCCGGAATCCATAATCGTAGCACCTACAAATAACAGCTCTTCAGTGTCTAGTCTCCCAAGCTATTTTTTTAATTGCTGTACTATTCATGAAATGAGATAGATCCTGAAAAATATATCTGGGTCTAGATGATATGTAGAATAATATGTTCTCAATTTTTCGTTAAATTTCTGGCACTTTATTTCTTCATGGAAACTTTCCTTAAATACTGTTGTTATTTCGCTGCCAGATTGCTTGTAGTTTGAGTTGTACTGTATGTTACAGTTGGCCATGATATTTTATTGTTTGCGGTTTTTCTAAATCTGAATCTGTGTGAATTGGAGAGAGAAGCTTTCAATACATATTTTGCCATTGGTTTTACTCAACTCTCTTCATCTATTGTTTACAAATATCCCCAAATACAACTAGATGTTATTGGTAATTATTGATTGTCATGGTTGCCAGGCATTACTGGATCTAGAGTTCTTTATTACTATATAAAAACTCAAAATATTCTTTTATCATGAGACAAATATCTATTTGTCTTTAATGTCTATAGGAGCTCTGTAACTGTCATAAGTCTTTTTACAATTTGAAATAATGGTATTAGATCATTTCCTAACAAAAGCTGAAAATGGCTACAACCTTAAGTTGTGTAGTCATACTCTATTATTGTGGATCAAATTGTTTATCATTCCAGCTAGACTTGGAGCTCCTTGAGATCCAAGATATTTTATATCTGTGTTTTCAGTACCTTTTCTAGTCTCTGGCACATAAAAAATACATGCCTAATAAATATTTGTAGAATAGAAAATTACTTGCCCCAAATCATCAATTGATATAGCTGTGCCTCCTTATTTGCTCTGCCAGTCCCCATATTTCCCCTTATGTTAAACAATATGGTACAGTGGTTAAAAAGTAGGTTCTTGAGTTCAAAGTGTCTAGGCACAGTAAAGTTTAAATCTGAGCTTTCTGCACTTCTGAGTCATGTGACCTTGGCAAAGTCTGTGGACCTCAGTCCTGCTATTTGTAGAATTTTGACAGTAATAGAACTGACAGCACAGAATTATTGCAGATGAAGTGAAATAATATCCTGAAGTGCCTTGCCCATTCTTGGTGTCCAACAACTGTTACTTTTTATTTTCCTCTCTCTCAATCATTTTCATATATTGGAATAAGCTATAATAGACACTTTATTAGTTTTAAAATGCTTTAACTTGTATAACAAATATTAAAAATATATGCTATGAAAATACAGTTCATTATTATGGTTTCTTTAGGTTCATTTCTCTTTCATAGATTTACAAGCACTTCAAGAGAATAGGTCACATGGGCCTGTTACCTTTGCACATTATCTTGTGCCCATTTTCATCTAGGGAGAAATTAAGGAGTAGAGAAAAGATGTAAGTCTCCTTAAGGCTACTCAGAATTATAAACAGTAAGAAATAGAAGTTCTATAGCAAGATTCTCAAACTGTTGAGTAAAATCTTCCTTTCCTATAAAAAGACTGTTCTGAGTATCCATTCAAGTATCATTTATAACCACAGGCAGGGTATGTATGGGCTTCGATTTCAGCTGCTGTGTTTTGCCGAAGTCTGCTAATAGCCTCTGCGTCAAATTCATAATGATATTAAAAATCTATGGTTCTTAGAAAAAGAAGAGTTGAGAATGTGTTACAAAAGCCATTTTGTCTCATCATATTAATGTTGATGCCCTCTTATCCCAGAATCTGGCTGAAGCTGGAGTCAAAATCTATATTGGTTTAATTTTAAGTGGCCTTGTGAACAAGTGCAGTCAGACAATGAAGGAACTGAAAGGTACTTAGAGCACCCATGCTCCTGGTTGTGGACTCTCAGATAGGGCTGACCGTTGTTAAAGGAGGTTGAACCTACATGCTTAAAGTTTCTGTGAAGGAGGAGTTGAATTTTTAGGACAATGTCAGTTGCTTTTATTGTAATCATAGTGACAAACTGAATTTATTAATGAACATAACAGGATTAGGTATTTTTAAAAGCCTCTAATTTTCTAGTTTAATTTGAAAGGAGCTTCTTAAAAAGTAGACAAATGCTTTCCTGCAATCTTTTAGAAGAAAGAGTATGTGGAGACTGATAAAGACAAGTCATGACCGGGTGCGGTGGTTCACACCTGTAATTCCAGCACTTTGTGAGGCCGAGGCAGGTGTATCATGAGGTCAGGAGATCGAGACCATCCTGGCTAATATGGTGAAACCTCGCCTCTACTAAAAAATACAAAAAAAAAAATTTAGCTGGGCATGGTGGCGGGTACCTGTAGTCCCAACTACTTGGGAGGCTGAGGCAGGAAAACGGCATGAACCCAGGAGGTGGAGCTTGCGGTGAGCCGAGTTCGCACCACTGTACTCCAGCCTGGGCGACAGAGCAAGACTCCATCAAAAAAAAAAAAAAGGCGAGTCATAATGTACAGCCTAATGATGTGGGTGACCAAAGGTGGCAAGTAGCTTCGATCATTAAAAAAAAATTAAGTATATATATTCCTATTCAAGTGTGAGCTCCCTCTCTCCTTCTAATTATGCTTGGGTAAGCATGGTTTCTTATTGTTTAAAAAAATGAAAAGAAATTAGGTATCTAAGAATGGCTTTTTCCCTTGCTGGGAGATAGCAACTAAATGACATGATCGTAGGTGACAGAGGCTGCTTATTCTCTCACACATGCCAGTGGACCAGGTTCATTTTGAAATGAGCCAGGCAAGCTCCAAGCTCAAGCTCACCCTTGTTCAGGTGTGCTGGCCTCACCAAGCCCCTGCTGCTCAGTGAGGTGAAGAGTGCTTGATCTCTCCCATGCTCATCTCAGCCAGGGGTCTATTGTTAAGACCTGCCTGAAAGCTGGCAAAATGACATTCCCTGGTGTGATTGAGTTTTAATGTAAGATTACAACCATAGATCAAAGAGAGGAGGACATATGGGCAGGGGCTTTCAAGAATTTTAGAGCCAGAGCATAAAGAAGATAATTATACTGTATGATTTAGGGTTGTTTCTGCATGTGTCACTCACAAGCAAGGCTTGTCCTTTAGTTTATAAAGGGCTTTGTGGGTTTTTTGTCCTTCCCAATATGTCCTATTATTTAGTATCTAGAAGACCTTTTAAGGGCTATGATTAAAGAAACCAGAACTGTTCTAGAAATGGCCTTTCCTGATAATGATGACCAGCCTTTTAGACAGACAGCATATTCTGGATTTGTCATCCACAAATTCAGCAACATAAAACAGAAAAATGGGGTCAGCAATCTGGTAGCTTGCAGTCCTTTGGTTCTGATTTCACCAGTTCAGATTTTAAGATAATTCAATCCCAGCTGGGCTTAAGTTTACTTTTGCATTGTTGACCTATTTTTTAAGTGTTAGAATAAAATCATCCTCCTTACCTGGAGACCCACAGGGAAATTCCTCATCAGTTTTAGAGCTTTGGAACAATTTAACTCTCCTAATGATCTGATATGCTTCCTTTGTTTGTTTGTTTTGTTAGTAGAGATGGGGATTCACCATGTTGGCCAGGCTGGTCTCAAACTCCTGACCTCAAGTGATCTGCCTGCCTTTGCCTCCCAAAGTGCTGGGAATACAGGCGTGAGCCACCATGACCAGCCCTTGTTTCCCCAGCCTTTTTTTGTTGTTGTTTCCTTTTCTAAATTAAGCAACAAGGAAGGTTTTCCCTTTTTGCCCTGACTGCCAGGAACTAAATTTCCTGCTCAGTTATGATTGCTTCCTTTAGCCTAGATTTCTGGATACTGCACCCTTTTTCATTTGTTATTGCCTGGCTTTTTACTCACATAACAACAGTTGCATTGTTCTATGTTTTCCGTATTTACGATGCCAGTAAGTGTATATTAATGTCAAGTCAGCTTTATATAATTTGTTTTTAAACTTTAAACATTTTGTCACAGAAGGAATGCATGATTATTTTAAAAGATAGGAAATGTGGAAAAGCAAAAGTAAAAATTAAAAATTACCCTTAATTTTACCAATCAGGAAGTAATTTGCTTTTAAACATTATGGTTTCTTAACTTACTGTGGCCCAACCGTAAAATGAGGATAATAAACAGAATCCACCTATAAGGCCCCACCCACTAAGGTTGCTGTGAGTATAAAACATCTTACTCCATGAGATGTTCTCGGAACAACAGCAGGGAAGAAATGATTGTTTGATGAGTGTTGGTGGTTATTGTTGTTATTGTTGGATATCAGACCTTTTTTCCTAAGCATATATGACAAATCATTTTTTAAGTAAGTATAGGCATACATTCAGTAAAATCATGGTATTTGAGACCTGCAGAGGGTCTTAGGGTCTTTCTAATCTAGCTTCACCACGGGGGATTTGAGAAATAAACGGGGGAGTTGGGGAGTTCTTTTCTACCGCTCAACTATTACTGATTCTGCCTTAGGACCTACTGCATCAGAAACTCCAAGAATAGGTATGTGTATTTGGGGAGAAAAATGAGGGGATACTGATGGGAGTACCTGTTGACTGGAACCAGGGTATAGCCAGATTGCCTTTAACAGGTGAGAAGAGGCAGCATCCCCCAGGCTAAGTGAGCGACCTCAGAATCACACAGTGTTTACATATAGCTGGAACAAAACCTGAGTCTCTAAATGGCACCCAGCACTGGCTTCCACCACGCAGAGGGCCACCAGGCAAGACGAAAGAGATAAGCATTTTGTGTGCATTTGGCAGCATGATAATCTGTTATATCCAGACATTTGCTGCAAATAGTATTCCATTTTAAGATGTACCGTGATATTTGGCAGAAGTTAATTCAGGTGGCTAAATCTGCAATTGGTGAAAGTAAAAACAAAACAAACAAATAAAGCTTTTGTTTACAAGCACTGACGTTTCACTAATTCATTTTGACCTTTTCTCATCAGTCTGACTCAGTAAAATTTTATTGTATTTCGGCTTCTAAGTTTAAGATGGTTTTTGGGGGTGGGTAGAAGCAAAAGTTTGTTATGAATTTAAAACTTTTCAATGGTGCCTTCTAGTGAAATTGTTCAGGCTTTCATTTCCCAAGGTGGTCTTCCTTGCTTTGCAGAGCTCTCACATGTGAGAACAAAGAGTGGAATGAGGCAGTTTCATATCATTCCTAGAAGTTCAGTTCTCTTGTAAAACTATAAGAAAACCATGTTTTGTATGTTGACCCATGTCTGAGAAACTACCAAGAAAAAACCAACTTCTTGAAGGCTGCATGAGCTGAGCTTGTGATGGGATGATTTGTAATGGTTCTGAATATTACAGATGCAGCTATAATCTTGTATGACACTGCCCTCACCATTGCACATGACTGATTCTGTAAGAATCTACATGTAGGTGTTTAGATGTTTCACCACATCTGCCTGACATAAACTAATGATGTAGACTGCTAAACATGGTGACATGATTAAACAGGATGTTAATTAGTGGCTCCTCTAAGAGTCTTGATCCTTTCTTTTAGCAGCCTTTGTTATGCATGTACAAAAGTTAAAGAGACAGAAATGGCTGTTCCCTGTAAAGCATCTGTTAACAGCAATGGGAATTCAAGGAGAAAGCATTTAAACTATCTAGTAAGACACACAGGGCCATCTTCTTGTCCTGGGGGTTCTCCAAAACCATGTCTTTGTGGGAAGGAATATGGTAGTTTTTCTGCAGACAGTAATCATTTGTACTATTACTTAGTTGTCATGTACTGATGATCCCATTTCAATCAAATGTATCTCATTCAGAGAGCTTTTGATGGGAGAAATTTTTGGAAGGGTTTAGGAAGGTTAAATCTGTGAGACATGGCTTCCATCTGGAATGCATTAGCTACAAAGATTTATTAGTCAGAGTGCCTCTGCATAATGTTCCATGGAAAGCGGGCCCTGCATCTAATTTCCAGTGTGATGTCTATATGAGGAGTGATCTTTGAAATATCATAGGTGACAATCAAGTTTGTTATAAAAATAGTAAATGCCCAGGATTTTCATGGCGGCTATTTTAAATCCCTCATGAGGGCTGCTAAGCAGGTAGTTGATTTGTTGACAAATGATAAAACTGTAGGAATAGCAACATGCATGAAATTTTAAAAGGGGGCAGCTCTTTTAAGCAGAAAAAGACTATTAGGAAAATTATGAGCTTTTAATGTTTTCATTTACCGTTTCTTTGGGCAAGGTAACATTAGAAAATAATAAGACCAGTCCTCAACTGTGTGAAGAAGTACATCCCCCTTCTGATTAAAATAGTTTTTAAGAGCTAGTGTTGTTGATCAATAAGTGAATCAGGGAAAGCTTTATAACAACTCATATGTTAGACAGCCTGAGACTGCACTGTTTTCAGCTGTCATGTGATTGGTGTAAATTAGAAATTATAGCGGTGCTGGAATCCCAACTCTTCTGATCTCTATGTGGAAGGAAGGCATAGCTGGCACACAGCTCAGGCTTACCTGTGCCACTGTTCTTTTAAAAGATAAACAGAAAGGCAGAAATGGGGGTAAAGGTTGAGTCTGGGCTGCAGAAATCAGAATTTTAAAACCAGATGCCTCCTCAGCTTCCTTTGTAAAAGGCAACTCAAGCAGGGGAAGGACTTCCTCCACCTCACCTGCCTTGTTCTCAGTCGCCAACATTAAGGTAACATAATGAGGGCGAATGCAGTCCCACAAAAGCGTTTTATACCATCAGGAGGCAATACGGCTCAAGATGCCTTCCCTGGCTATGTCATATCTTCCTGAAACTGAAGGGCAAAGGATTAATGCCAGGTGAAGGGCGAGTTGCCGTCCAAATATTTATCTGTGAATTTAGGTCACACCACAATGCCCAGTTGTGTCATTCCCTCTCAGCACAGGAAAAAGTGTTCTGTATCCTGGATACAAGTTCAGTACTAAATTGTTCTCCAAGGATTACAAGAGAAATGCTGGAGCTCAGCAATTTTCTTTTACCCTCCTGTTGGGCTTCTGTGCCATTGGGCGGTTTTGTGCCAGACAACAGAATTGAGAGTGAAATAGTACTAACCACAAAACACACGTTAGAGAATGAAAAGAGATTTTACTGCAAGACCTCAAAGAACAAGGTTTGGGTTTCTCACCTTCTAAGTCAACATTTACAGGGTTCTAAACTTGAAATGTGTATTTCTCTTCTGCATCCTCTGTGCATGCTGAGAAGGGCATAGCAGGAGCAATTCCTCCCACTACTGAGGAGGACACATTCCCAGAAACTCACTTACAGTAGGATGCATTTGAGGACCTTAATTGCTTCTATTTTTCCATCAGATTTGAGCAAGGAATTTCTTTCCTTCTTCCTTTAAGGCAAAGTGATAAGATGTCCCCACAAACCCATGTCCCAGACATACTTCCCCACTCCAAATGACTGGGTCCTTCTACACCCCTCAGTGTCGCCTTGCCCTTAGCATGTGTAAGTCTGGCTCGCTCTCTGGGCTTGCCTTGACAAGAACTATGGGATGGTGCCAGATTTTCTCATCAGCTGATGTCCCCTTTTACTAAGGTGGGGCATCACCCTGGCCAACCCCCTGGACACCCATTGTTTGCAGGAATCCGTGTTTATCAACGTCTCACTGTATCCTGAAGTCTTTGTATGTAATTTAATATGAACTAAATAAGACAGTGGAAACCGTGACAGGTTCCCAAAGGCTCATTGGTTGATGTGTTTTTACATTTGGCATATGATTGAAAATACTTTCAAGGACATAGCTGTTGTGGAAGTTAAGTTACTAATCCGAGAAGTTTGAATATTGTAGTAAGACCACCCTGGCCTGCCCGGTTGTCCAAATTACTTCAATACTTTTTTATGACATTCATGTAAACTCTACTCTCCAACATCCATTCCCCCTTTTTTAAAGTAATGCTTTGTTTTCATTCATCATTCATTTACTTCTAGGCAAATAAAATTCTGGACAGTTTTCACATTTGCTCAAGAAAAGTTCCTCTTTTAAATTCAAAGTAATCTTTTGTTTTTTAAAACTTCAGCGGCTTAGAATTAAATTAATTGCCTAATGTAGATTTGAATACATAGAAATATTTAGAAAGAAATTCCAAAAACATTTAAGGAAAAATAATCAGTTTTTCTTTCATGTCACAATCTAAGCTGTTTTTGATATTTTGAATCACTTGAAATTTTCTCTGTTTTGATAGTGATTAGTAAATTGGCACAGATTTATTTTTTGGATATATGCCTGATGTTCAGAACTTCTTTTAAGTCGCATGGAGCGAGAAAAGAAATACCATGAAGTTCTGTGAGCAAAGTTTTATGAATAAAGGTTAATTTTACTAAATCCAGCAAACATTATTTTCATTAGAGTGAAATTCTTGAAGAAGGAAACATAACATTAGCATGTTAATTGTCATATCTGAAACAGAAATTTAACATCTTTGAAATGAGATTTGACTTTAAAAAGCAGTTGCAGTTGTGCTGTCTGTCGTTTTTCAGTGCAAAATGTAAACTGTATGCTTTGTGTTACATGAAAAAAATATTCTGCTAGTTATTTTGGCCAAGTCAGTAATAATCAGTAATTAAGTAACCAAAAGGAAAAGGATACTAGGCTGTTTGATTAAATTTAATTAAATTATTACATATGAGAGTTTTGTTACAGGAAAGGGGTCCCGATCCAGACCCCAAGAGAGGGTTCTTGGATCTCGCACAAGACATAATTCAGGGTAAGTCCATAGAGTAAAGTGAAAGCAAGTTTATTAAGAAAGTAAAGGAATAAAAGAAGGGCTACTCCATAGAGCAGCCCCAAAGGTTGCTGGTTGCCCATTTTTATGGTTGTTTCTTGATGATACGCTAAACAAGGGGTAGATTATTCATGCCTTCCCTTTTTAGACCATATAGGGTAACTTCCTGACATTGCCATGGCATTTGTAAACTGTCATGGCGCTGATGGGAGTGTAGCGGTGAGGATGACCAGAGGTCACTCTTGTTGCCATTTTGGTTTTGGTGGATTTTGGCTGGCTTCTTCACTGAACTGTATCTTGTGCCGACCTCCCATCTTATCCTGTGACTTTGAATGCATAACCATCTGGGAATGCAGCCCAGTAGATCTCAGCCTTATATTACCTAGCTACTATTCAAGATGGAATTGCTCTGGTTCACATGCGTCTGACACTTTCATATGTAACAATGGGCTAAGAAAACTATAAAATATTATACAAATGTAAGGTGTTATTATTGATTCACTTAACCAGTGAGAAGGTCTGCACATTTAGTTGATTGAGTACATAATCCTGGAAATCTGCAGTGGAAATCATGGACAGTATTACTACATGAGCACTTAAAATCAGTGTCATCTCAAAGTCATCTGGTCAGGCAATCTGAGGTAAGTCAGTTTATCTCTCTGATTTATCTGTAAAAGAGGAATATTAATTTTTTCTCATGGTGTTGTTAGTAAGATCAAAGGAGTGTTGGTAAAAAGGATATACAAAAGTTAATTCTTTTATATTTTGTAAACTACCTACCCCTCTTCAGCAGCATATCGTATTTTGAAGGAAAACATTGTACAAATCTCCCTTAAATATCACTGATTGCATAATCTGCCCCCTGGCTGAGTCAGAATCCTTATTTTTTCATTGGGTGCCCAAGAACCCTCTTTCCTTTACATATAATTATCTATTATAATAATCTCTTCTCTCTCTGTCATCCTTGCTAGACTGTAGACTTTAATGGTAGAGATTATTTCTGCCTAGTGCCCAGCATGGTGCTTGGCACACAGTAGTTATTCAATAATTATGGGCTGAATGAGTGAATGAATGCATAGAAAATTACACAGAAGGTGACTGCTAGATCCTTCCTGCAGAGATGTGGCCTTCCACAAAAGGACTAGAAGGACTATTATAAGAGTACTCGTACACATACAGCTCTCTTATGGGCATACTGTTTTTTGTTTTCTTGTCAGTAACGTTGGCAATGGAAATAAAGGTTGTTTTATAATTGCCCTCAGGACTCCAAGTCTAAACAGTCTCTTTGTACTATTGTGTTGGAGTACAACCTGGAGATCTCTGGATTTTAACCCTCACTTCCCTCTGGGCAGGGTGCCTTGTATATTGCACAGCCTTGAGGCAATCCTCATTTCACAGTTTGAAGTAGGCTGGCTACCAACATTAAAAGAAGTAATACAACTCCAAGTTTCTCTCTCTGTTTTATTTTGCACTATATTTTCTAAATATGGTAACTAGGCAGCTCCATGTTATACAAGTAAATGCTTTGGCACTTGTGGAATGCAGTTATGCCCCTAAAGCTATGACTCTTCCCAAAAATATATGTATCAAACCCTTTTTGAATTCTAAACTTTCCTACAGCATCCTAAATTTTTATAAGCTCATGATGATTTTATTGAATAATCACGTATATTTTTGGTGTACCCTACTGCCTCCTACCATCCTAATTTCCACCCTCTTTTGCAAATTGATTCTTCTACTTTAGCAATTCCTTTTATTGTTGTTGTTGTTTTGTTTTGTTTTGTTTTGTTTTGCCTATTGGACTTGCTATTCAGATACATAAAGAATATTTAAAACTCAGCAAGCAAAGCACACAAACCAACTAACAACAAACTTGATTTACAGATAAACCAGAGAGTGGGCCCAGGAAGTTGAGATGCTCAAAATCAGTTTGGTGTTATGATGACATGGGAGAGGAGGAGGGTAACATTATTGGCCTAAAACTTTTTTAAAAACAATCTTCTGTGAGTTTTGTTAATCATATCATCCCCTATTTCTTGACAACAAGGATGTTTTTGAGCTACTCACCATATCAACAACTCTAGAAGGGTAACTTATTAGTATTATTGGTAATAAAACTGGTGTGAATAATGCTAATAATTAAATATGTTCAAAGCCTGACTCCTGCCATTTATTTATTTACTTAGGGCCTGCAAGTCTTTATTTAAAATAACAATTTTTGTTTAATAGTAGAATCATGGAATAATCTCAAGTTGTCTTATGATCTTTTGCCTTGCCTTTAGGAATTCAGTGCTGAGCTAGCCAGAAGACGGGAATGTCTGTTTTATTTTGAATGTTTTTCAGGGTCTAGGAGATTCAACTGAGAAGGCTATTTTGGTGTTGCATAAAATGATTCCTGTCAAAATCATTTCTATAACTGTTCTGCCTTTTTTAGTAAGATAGTTTTATCTTGGTATTTTTAAAAATCTTTTCATTCATGGCATTCTACAGGCTTGTTATTGTCAGATAATAATAGCTAACACCTAGATAGACAGTATGGGTCAAACATCTTAAATATGTTCACGAAAGGTTTTTATAAAAGATGTTATGAGTTTCGACGGGAAAATCACACCCTGATGGGCATGAGGGAAGATTTCATGAAGGAGATGACATTTGGTTAGGATTTGTATTCCCTGAGTGACTGTTAGCCTTAAGCAGAACCACTGCCATGTTTGTAGTAACTGACAAAAGCAGGTTCCGGTTTGAAATCTGACCTTGCACTTAGTATCCCATGATAAGGTTATAGATATAGGATAAATAATACTTCTTAAGCAACCCCTAAGAGGAAGTGTAGCTTAGTGCAGGCTTAAACTAGAGTCCCTGATTCAAATCCCTGCTCTACCATTTCCTCTGGGGGCAGATGAATTGGCCTGACCCTCAGTTTCATCACTTGTGAAATGGGAACGGAAATAGTTTCAAATTCATGAGGTAATAGAGACAATAGAGATTTCAGTAGAAGTCAAGGGTTGTGAATGTGTCCTAGTATTTTCTAAGGGAAAGGCTACTTGTGAGGAAGTTCTTCCTGCCTTTCAGCCACAAATGATGGCAACTCCTACTTGGTTTATTTTTATCTCTGTACTCTCCATGACTGAGCATTAGGTAAAGTGGAAACCATCATTACTGGAAATTAGTCCACAAGAGGATGTGTTGTTGGTGAAGTGTGACGGACTGCAGAAACTTGGGCTCTCATTCCTCGCCTGTTTCCAGCAAGCTTATCTGGGCAACATTAGGCAAGTCGCATAACCTTTCTGGATACAGTTCCTTCCCTATAGCCTGAAGGCATGAGGCCAGCTAATCCCCACAGCACTATGATAGTCATTAGTGCTGCTGGCAGACCTCTGATTCTCCTCTCCTTCTGGGCACAAGGATAATTGAACTCTCTGCCCCTTTGAGGTCGGGTGGGACCATGTAACTAGTTCTGGCCAATGAGCTGTGAGTGGAAATGACATGTTTCCTACAAGCTGACATGTTTAATGACAAGACCCTCTGAAGTTCTCATTCCTTCTTCATGACATAGACGGTGACTGTTCTGTGTCCTGGGCCCTGGAGGAAAGGTAGCGGGGATCAGAGATCCCAGTGACCCATGTTGGATTTGAGTGGTAGTAAGCTACCATTTTTTAAACCACTCATAACGTGGGATCATTTGTTTCTCCAGCATAACACACTTATGCCAAATTGTCACTGGTACCTTCCAGCCTAAAGCATCAGGGAAGATTTCAGGAGGAGCCAATGTTTGAAGTCCTAATGGCCATGGGTATATGCTCTGGATTCAAACACTAGCTCTACACGCCACCAGCAGTGTGACCTTATGCTAGTCGCTTAGCCTCTGAGTTTTCATTCCCTTGTATGAAAATGGAGATATTACCATGGATTATCTTATTGAGCTGATAGAAGGTTGAGGATAAAATGAGATCTTACATGTAATGCATTTTAGAAAACAACTGGCAGACAGAAAGGTAAGTATGTAATAAATGGTCATTCTTGTTTTTCTAGTTTTAACATTCTGTGAGTTAGTGATTTCCTTCTGTTTTTATATTTCTTATTGAGCTCACTGTGAGGACTGAGGAAGTTTATAAGAAATATGGAAATAGGCAATGGCTTAGGAAGAAAGTAAAAGGAGTAGTACCTTAGACCCTGTAAGCCAGCTGCTTCTATTGGGAATCAGTTTCCATTAGTGTATGATCATTACATCTTGGCCAGCCCATTTCCAAAAGTAAGAGTCAAAGCCACTGAGCGAATCTGTAGTAATCCTTTCTAAGTAGCCATCATCCAACCAGTGATATTTTCCTAGAAAACCTTCTTTGGGAAAAGAGATTATATATTTGTATCACCTCAAATCTTGCAAATTTGTGTGACATTTTGTGTCTGTAAAGCTTTCGAATAAACATTAAATTGATTATACAATAAAGGCAATAGCTCATTTGGAATATTTACAAGAAAACCCCCATAGAATGAGCATAATGAGAAAAATAATGAAGCAGTAATTATAATTCTCAAGGCTAATAATTTTAATAATAATTTATACTTAAACAGCTCTACACATAAGGAGATTTCAAAGGTTTATAAATATTAAGTAAAAGCTCTGTATGCTCTGCCATTCCTAAAACAATGTCCTGAACCTAACATTTCTGAAACGTTCATGCATCATCAGTATTAATCTTATTTTACAAATGGATAAACTGAGGCAAAGAAAATATGTCTGGAGTCAGGAATGTTTAGTAATAAATTCTTGTCTGTCTTACCTATACCTACAATCAACCAAACTAAGACATCACAGTGGAATCATTGGTATTTCAGTCTCTCAAGGAGTTAAACTGTGTTGCACTAACTGCTGCCACAGTGATGTGATGTGACCCATGGATTTCATTTAGAGTAATGGGATCTGTATGAAAACAGTTGCAGTGGGGATGGTAGGTTTTTGTGGCTTGTGGTCAGTCCTCAGTTGCTGTGTGAGGGAGGTTTCTCGTTGTATTCCTGGCATGGCAAATCCACAATGTGTGCTCCAGCCAGAAGGTTACTGCTGAGTGTGCCTGCCTCCTCAAGAGTGGAACCAGAGCCCATCAAAAGCTGCAGTCCCTGCACACAGTTTGTATAAGCCCCTTTTTTCTGTTCCATTGTGCTCATTCACACATGGTATCCCAAAACAGTTAAGTAAAATGAGGGATATTATATCTGTCACACATGAGAAAACTGCAGTTATGGATTCACTTAATGCATTCATTGCTTTTTGGACTCTGGAGTCCCCTGGGCAGTGCCACAAATCTACACGTTGCCCCCAGTTCCATATTCTATGTGGGACTGTCTAGTGAAGCCAGCGTGTGTATGAAAAGTTCATTATTATTGTTGTTAATTTTTTTTATTTTTATGGTTCAAATGAATCGGCGTTAACTCATGGTAACAGTAAGGGCTGCACTGGCCAAGTACATTACAGTAATCTATTGTTGAAATAGCTCCCTCTTGGCTATACAGTGAGCACCAAGGTCCTGCCTTCTGAATTAATACCAAAGCATCGGTGACATAGCTGACCCATAGCAGAGAGCCTGAAGCCACTGCTTCTCTATGAAGTTTTTTGAGAGATTGACCCCTCCTAATTTTTCCGAATGCAGTCCCTGACCCTCTGATTCCTGGGATCCTGAGTAATGTTGAAGATGAAGTTAGTAGTCATTTATTCCAAAAACATTTACTGTCTGTGGCTGAGCTGTGACACACTTGTACGGAGCATACTGTCCCTTTTCATCGGCTGTGCATGAGGATTGTTCTTTGATTTATGGCCATAGGCTCCGTTTGGAGAGGAGCTGGGAGCTGTTTGTACCTTCCTGTATGATGCCAAGTGCAAAGCCCTTTGTTCAGAGAACTGCCTGGTCCTGATGGAGAGGCTTGGGCTCCTCTGGCAGCTTCTGCAGTTGCCTGGACCCCCACACCTATGACCTAAGGGGCCTGGCGCACAGTAAGCACTCAATTAATGTTAGCTGTTGTTATTGTCATCAGGTTCATCATCATGCCACGATGATTATCTTTCCATTCACTGTAGAAACAGCAAATAGGGATCCTGCTTCGATGTGTTTAATGTTCGTTGCCTTTAGTCACTCACTATTAAATTCCCAGAGGTTTCTTTTTACTTGAGTGATCAATAATCAAACAAATTATGTATCTGTAGTATCCACTTAAAATTTTAATAATCTGTGATGACAAGGACTATCTTTTGTTTTTTCCAAGGCACAGTTTTCCTACTTTGCACAGAGTAGATGCTCAATGAATATTATGAAATGAATAAACAAGTAAATGAATCATTTAATTCTGTCAACTCCATATATGATTTTAAACACATAAATATTAAGTTATGTGGTCAGGCTTAAGAAGTTAAATGCCTACTATGCATTCTCAGAGTGAAAAAGTTTGAAATGTAACTACTGTCTTTAAGCAGTTCACAGTAAGATCAGTCACATGCATACAGGTAACAAAAAAACAAGATTATAGAGTATATTGGTTCAAGCACGATGTTTAGTGTTCTTGCTGTTATTACTAGCTTTGGCTAAGCACTTATTATATACCAGGCACTTTTAAAAACACTCTTGTTTAATTCTCATGTAAAAATCTATTTTTATTAGCCCTGTTTTATAAGTGAAGAAACTGAAGCCTAGAAAAGCTGCATGTGACCAAAGTCATATAGTTTACAAATGGTGGTGCTATAGGATATAATATGCTTAACTTCTATATGCTAAATAAAAATGGCCATTATGCTCTTTTATTTCCTTTCACAAAACATGCCTTTGATATTCAATTTATTTATATTTTCCCTTGCTTTAATTCAGTATAATATATGGCATATATTAATTTTATCATTATTCATTTTTATTTGTTCTTAGTTTAGTCACCTCAAATCATTTGTGGAATCACATGGGATCCAACAGGTATATAATAGAGAATAAAATGCTAAATTGTATAGTATCTACAATAAGCAAATTAATGGTTTTGAAAAAGGAGCCTGAGTAGTTGGGCATCAAGCTTCTCTGGAAGAATGGATCAAATCAAAACACATAGCAGATGGGGAGAGGGGCTGGAGCATGAGCAAAACCACAGTAGCACGATGAGCATGCGCTTGAGCTTCAGGAGCATGCTGGGGAGAGCAAGGAGACTCACTGTCCAGGAGTATTACACTGTGTGGGAGCGAGGATGGAGCTGTTTAGAGAAGCAAGAGATGGACCGTGGCCCAACCTGAGGGTGTGAAACCTGGTAAAGGCAGGTTAAACCAGGTTCCTTGGAGCAGCAAAACCAGGGTCATTCTGCTGGAGACCCCTGTCTTTCCTATCCTAGCAAGAGCCTCATATTCTAGAGTTTAGAATTAAAAAAAACACAGATGTTAGAAAAAGCAGGTGATGATTAGCAAAATTTGTTTTAACCTCTTAACAAATATTCACATAATGGAAGTAGCCATCCCCAATTTGGTTATCAAGTAAATACTGTCAGCATTAGGTCACTGTTGTTCATCTAGCAATTGTATACCTTTTGAGAAGACATGGGAAGACTGAAGAGTTTGTTTACTCCTTGTATTAATCAGTTCTCACATTGCTACAAAGAAATACCTGAGATTGAGTAATGTATAAGGAGAAGAGGTTTAATTGGCTCACAGTTCTACAGGGCGTACAGAAAGCATAGTGGCTTCTGCTTCCGGGGAGGCCTCAGGAAATTTACAATCATGGTGGAAGGCAAAGAGGGAATGAGGCATCTCATATGATGGGAGCAGGAGGGAGACAGGGGAGGTGGAGGATCTTCCAAGAACTCACTATATACTACGAAAGGGGGATGCTGCTAAACCATTCATGAGAACTCCGCCCCCATGATCCAGTCACCTCCTACCAGGCCCCACCTCCAACACTGGGGATTACAATTAATCATGAGATTTGGTGAGGACACATATCCAAACCATATCACTCCTTGAAGGAGGTGATAAAAGAAAGGTTAGGCTGAAAGTTTCATGTCTAATGTATTCATTAAGGGAAGTTCTTATTTATTGGTTGTCTTTTACTAAATCTGTCTGTGAGTAGATATAATGTTAGTGTTCAGAAAGTTGTTGCTTGGTTGGAATTACCCCTCAAAGCCAGAACCAGGTGAGTGACTGTGAGCTTGCACTGCCCGCTGTGGATGTGCTCATGCCCACTTGTGTGCACACCCTCAGTAGCCAGATTTCCTAAAGTGAGTTGAAGGAAGAAAAGTCTCAGGGATTTTGATGCCCAGACTCTGTATTTGGACTCAGCACATGTGCCAAGTCACATAAGGCTTCTACTTTTTATGCTTATGTACAGAAGATCTTGTTATAATAGTGTGTAAGCTGATAAAAGAGCTAACTTTCTCTCTTTGGGGGAAGTAGATGGAAAATAATCTAGTTGTAATTAAAGTTGAGATGCTGCTGTTAATCATTTAAAGGTTAAACTACCATGCACTGGAGGAGGAAATCATGTGATTCATTTTTTAACTTGAGCTATTGTAGAACTCACTTTAGACATGAAGTTCTAAAAGTTGACTTGAAACAGCTGAAAGAAAAGAGAAACATGAAAGCATCTATGTTTTCAGAATGTAGCTGCTTTGCATTTGGGGAGCTAACTACTTGGAAATGTGACTGGAATTGTCACTCCCCAGCTATTTTGGCCTTGTCTAGGCAGAGCGGCAGCGTCCTTTGTATGCTGCGGCGGTGACTTAGCTAATCTAAGCAATGTGGAGCATGTGCAGCAGGGCTCCGAGGCCTCAGAATCAATAAGGACCCTTTAGATTTAAAACTAATGATTTTCTGTGTTCAGCAAAAGTCAAAATCTCTCAAAGTTGCCATTGTTGTCTCTGATTTTTTCCCCAGAGAATAAGAGATGGTGTGATAAATCATCATGCTTGCCACACAAATAAAATGCACATCAGAAGAGGCTTGAACTAGACCAGAGATGGATAGTACGAGACCCAAACATCTTAATTATTTCAGTCTTGAATTGAGCCAAACCCTTAAACTAGAACTATGGGAACAGTGATCCTAACAGCAGTAGACACACCATCTGATGGGGTCATCATGCCCCCCCAAGAGTACAAGTGTGACCCATCTAGGCATGCGAGTGCAATCGTTTCCTCCCAGCAGAATTATAAGCAGTTGAATGGATGACGTCAAATGCTTTTGAATGTATCTATAAACTGCTGTTGAACGTACATAAAATTTCACCAGACTCTCTGATTTAAAGCCCTAGGGAAGGCCACCAGGCTCGTATGGAAATTAGCTAAGCGTAATTTATTCATGGAAGGCAGAAAAGCTGAATTAATAAATACGTGAGTATGTAAACTTATAACTGCATAACGATCTGTAGAAAATATAAAGGCCAAGCTCCATGTGTTAACAGAAACCCTTAAGGTGTGACCACTTGGTCCTTTCTTGCAAATAATTCTGTCTTCTGTTTTAAAAGCCAATGTGGAAATAACTAATAAGAAATACATTTATTCTTTGGAGGGTCTCTTTTTTCCCTCAAAAAATGTGGACCTGCCTTGTGGATGCTTCTCTATGAGAATCAATCGCAGAGAATTATTTTTTAAATATTAATGAAGGCACTAATTCCAGAGATTCAGAAAACTGCCTCTCAGCAGGTTTAACTCATACTCTCTCTGGCTGGACCCAATTCTGAGAGCATTTTCACAAAGTATTGTTATAAGTACAAGGTCTTGCCTTATTACAAGAGTGGTCATCATTCATTTTTTCCCCTTATTTTCCCCATGATGTTATAATCTGTATCAACATTATCAGCCTCATCAAGCATTGATTTAGCAGTGCACTTTTTATACAGCAGGAACTGGGGTAAAATACATACTGTCACACAATTCTTTAAAGGGAGGCTTGCCTTGTATTGAATGAACTCTAGTAAAACTTCATTCTTGTTGAATTCTGAGCTACAATTAAGACCTGGTTGGAATCTGAAAGACTGAATCTACAGGGGTGTTACCTAGGATTTGATAATCAAGCAACAAAACTTGGTATCTCCTAGAGTTGTTGTAATTTGGTCAGAGCATTCCAAGAGGAGCATAGTACAGTATTTCCATCCATCTTTATTACTGATGTTATCCTTTACTAATTAAAGACATTTTCTGAAATTCTGTTTTGGGAAGCATCAGCCCCTTTCAAACTTTGCCGCTAGTCAAGGGATGAGGACAAAACAAATAAATGTTTAAACCTCTAAAAAATAGTCTTATTTGAGAATTATAATCCATACAGGATAAAGGTGATTCAGCAAATGCCTTCCTATCCACAGCCATGATCAATAAAGAGGAAGTTTTCTTTAAAAAAAAAAAAAAAGTATATATATGTTCTATATGCTAGTCATAGGGTGATTTATAAATATCCACTCATTAAACTCTTGTGGCAACTCTACGAGGTAGGTATAATTATATCCATTTTAGAGGTAAGAAAGTGAGACACAAAAAGGTATATAACTTGGGACCTCACAACTAGTATGAAAATATTAGAAATCAGCCCTAATGTTGTGAATATATATTTACAGCAAATACCAAGACCCCATGGCTTCCTGACCTCAGTCCTTAAAGTGTGTTAATGAGATCTAGTTATTCTAGGATAAGGAAAAAATATTCTTCTTTATAGCATGGATCCCACCAATTATCTAGTCTGAGAATTTTTAAGACAGGCTGTTGATAACCCTCTGCAGTATTTTCATTCCTGTTCTGAACACTCTCTTCTCCTTAATTTAACTGTGGTCTGGTAAGCAGGCCACATTCTGGTAAACAGAACAATGGAAATGCATGTGTGAAAGTAGGAAGGTGTATGTTATGATTAGCTGATGCTGCATTTAAAAATTACCTTTAAACTTAGTGGCTGAATTAGTGACGTCATTTATTTGACTTTTAAATTTGCAGTTTGGGTAGTCTTCGGCCTGGGTACCTTTTCTCAGCTTCACTTGGCATCAGTGGGCCAGCTCAAAGGCTTGGGTTTGGAGTAGTCTGCAGCGACATTCCAACACATTTCTGCTGATTGACCCTGCCTATCAGCTGAGATCTCATCTAGGACTTTGACTGGAACACCTACCTGTGGTCTCCCCATGTGACTATTTGGCCTCCTCACAGCATGGTGGCTGACTTCCAAGAGTCAAGGTCCTAAGACAAAGAAAGCCAGGTGCAGTAACCTACCTCAGAAGTCATATAATGTCACTTACAACATATTTTATTGGAAATGGCTGTCACAAAGTTGTGCCCAGGTTCAAGGACAGGGAACATAGATCCTACTGCTTGATGAAGGAGTGTCAACATCACTTTGTAAGTAGAGCATGGGGGATGCATAAATTGGTTCTGCCATTTTTGGAAAACACAATCTTCTAGAGTTTATATTTTCTTAAGCATTTAGGACCCATCAGTATGAAGAAATGTCTTGCTTGAACAAATCCCTTTACTATAAGAATAGAGTCCGTACTGAACCATAGGCTTAACTAACTGTCCAAAGAATCAAGTTTTGCTAGAAACCAAATTTCACATCAGATAGAAATAACCAAGGAATAGGGGAGGGAACCTTCTAAAGTTAATTCTAGCCTCTAAATTCTTTAGAGGTGGGAATTCCCCAAACATATGTAAGGTGGTTCATTTAGGCTGATCACATCTTCAACAGTTGCCAAAGGATCTTATACCAGATGTTAACATTCTAGTTTCTATCAAAGAGCTATGTTGGATTTTTTCATTATTTAATATGAGAACAATAGAAGTGAACTTTTGTGAAGTTCCTTTCCTGTGGAATCCAAGTTAAGTTAACCAGATACACTTTAAGAAAGATGGTGACTATTTCAGAGATATTCTATTTACTGAGCATCCAGCCTGAGAACAAAATGGACCCCAACCTTGAGAAACTCACAAGCTGATGCAGGATTTGTAGAGCGTATTAAAAAAAAAAAAAAAAACTTCTCTTTATGAAGGGGATACCAACAGTCTACCTCATGGCTTTGAGCAGTTTCTCCCTTTGTGTGATAGAATTGCACATATCCAGTTACACACTGTCCTCCAGTCTCGTTCACAAGAACTCTGTGTATATTAGGTAGCTCTTCTGAGTTAATAACAAAACTGATGCTTGTACAGTGCTCTGTGAATTCCAGAATGCTTTCCCATCCAGTATCACATTTGATGCTCAGAGTAAGTCTGTCGTCTGGATAGAATCATTGTTATCTCCATTTTTCAAATGGGGACCTAAGAGGCAAGTCATGCTAGCTGGAGAAGCTGGGGCAGTAATCTCATGACCTTACTCCTTATTCACCTCTTTTGCCAACCATATGATTTTCAGTTATACCAAACTTTCTGACCAATACATTGAAAGCAAGATTTCCCTTCTTTTAGGCCATGGCAGCAGAAAGCACATGACTGTGCTTATGATAAGGATGTAACTGATGGATCAGTGTGGTACAGGGGAGTAAGCATTGGCGTGGGAGTCGGGAGACAGTGATTCTTGTCCTGGCTCTATTATCCATTATTGCCCCGGATGTGGAACATGAAGGAGATGGACTAGATAAGTTTCTGAGATTACTTTCAAATCTAAATGTTTATGATACCATATTATATAAATCCAAAACAGGAATAGTTGATATCACCGTCCTTAAAAGAAATCAAGGAGGTAGATAGAAATTAAGTTGTGAAATGATTATTTTTATCTAATAGAGTTAAAGGGGGAAATGACTGGTAGAAAGTTTGAATAAGGTTAAAACAGGGGTCCCCAACCCCCGGTACTGGTCCATGACACATCAGGAACCAGGCTGCCCAACAAGAAGTGAGCAGTGGGCAAGCAGTAAGCAAGAGAAGCTTCATCTGTATTTACAGCCGCTCCCTATCACTCCCATTACTGCCTGAACTCTGCCTCCTGTCAGATCAACGGCATTAGATTCTCATAGAAGCATAAACTCTATTGTGAACTACACATGTGAGAGATCTAGGTTGTGCACTCCTTATTAGAATCTAATGCCTGATGATCTGTCACTGCCTCCCTCTCTGCCCTCATGGAGCTTTATTCTAGCTGGAGGAGAGAACAAACAAACTATATGTATGTCAAATGATTAAAAGGGGAATAAGAAGTGCTGGAGGTGACTGCAGTTACAAATTGTTGATCCAGGAAGGTCTCACTGTGAAAGTGATGTTTTAATAGAGACCTGAGGAAGGGAGGGGGCCGAGGTCATGTAGGTATCTGGGAGAAGAGCTGTCCAGGCAATGCAGTGTGGCTGGAGGGGCATGTGCTAGAGGAAGAGATTAGGTTGGAGAGGTAAGAGGGTTTTGCAGGATGTAGGGGGCCTTGAAGGCTTTTTGTAAGGAGTTTTGTCTTTATTTGGGGAATTTGGGGAAACCATGTGGGATGGGTTTGAGCTAAGGAGTGATGGATTTGACTTAGGCTTTACAAGAATACCTTTAATGTGAATTATATCTCAATAAAGCTGTTATAAAATACAAACAAAAAGAATCAGCTCTAACTGTCATTTTACTAATAGATGGTTGAGAATAGACTAGAAGTTGGAAGACTAGGAAGCTATTACAATCTTCTAGGCTAGAGAGAGGGGTTACTTAAATCAGCTGATAGCAGTGGAGGTTAGTGAGAAATAATCAGATACTATATAAATGAATGTCAAGCCATAGGACTGGCAAAGATGACTCCAGTGTTTTTGTCCTGAGTGGCTGGATAAAGTTGCCTTTTATTCAGAGAAACCTGTGAGAAAGCAGATTTGGCTATGCGTGTATATGGAGTGGAGTGGAGGGTGGATTAGAAGTCAAAAAATGTGTGCAAAGCAGAAAAAAAGGCATTTATTATTGATACGATTATATTATTTTACTTTCCAAAAGGATTTGAAAAGGTTTATAAGAAAACATAGATATAGAATACAGATGGAAACCATTTAAAAAGCAAAAATGGCCGAAACCCAATCAAACAGTGACGGATCTAAACAGAAATTTCCTACGGGGAACTGTAAGCATGTTTGCTTGAGCTTTGCAGAGTGTTTGTGGTCAAGAATAAAAATATGAGGGTAAGATAGTGGTAAAGAGAGATTTTGCAGAGTAGACCTGGCCTGAGAATACCACATTGTCAAGGAGAACTGGGAGGCTGGCTGATTGAAACTGGGAAATTGGCAAAGAGATGCTAGCATTCTATCAGTATCATGACTGGAACATGCATCAGAATCACCTAATAGGTATTTAAAACATGTCAATGCAAGGCCTCACTCAGACCTCCTGAGTCTAAATCCTCTGTCAGAAGACCCAGTACTGCCCGTGTTTTAAGCCCTCCAGATGATTCAAATGCAAGTCCTAGTTAAAAGATGCTGGAGGAAAGAAGTTGATTAATTTAATTAGCTTTCAGATAATGTGGATCACCTAATTGGAATGTTTTCTAGAGAGAACAAAGTAATAATTAAAAAATAATTTTGCAGAGATTTATTCATTCATCTACTGAATATTTATTGAGTACTTATTAAGTGTCATGCATACAAGTGCTGGAGACACAAAGATGGGCAGAAAGCATAGTCCTGCCCTCAAGGAGTTAATAATCTGCTGAGAAAACCAAACACGTACATCGACAGTTTTAGAAGGCAATGTGTTGTTCTTGCATCGAGTGTAATGGGAAGAGGGGTAGAAATGGAAGTATAGAGGTTTTCTGAACTGAAAAACTGTCTAGAAACAAAGTTATAAAATTATGCGGTTTAGCTTGCTGCCTGTTTGTAAATAAAGTTTTATGGAACCACAGCAATATTTATTTAAGCATTGTCTGTGGCTGCTTTAGCGCTACAATTGGAAAGTTAAGTAGATGTGATGAAGTCATATGATCCACAAGGCCTCAAATATTTACTACATGACCCATTACAAAAAGTTGGTCAGCACCTGCATTCTAGAAAGCAGAAACGTATGATACTATTCAAGGAATGATAAGCAAAGATTAAGGCAGGGAATGGCAGTGTATGAAGCTGGTGAGGTGGCAGGGGCTAGATCATTGAGACCCTGCACCCCATAGGGAACTTTCACTTTCTCCAAGGCAATGAAGATCAATGCAGGGTATTAAGCAGTGACACTACAGAGTCAAGCTTGAACTTTGGATAGATTATTCTGTTTGCTTCATGGAATATAGATTGGGCGGGGGGGAAAGACTGTTAGAAAGGAAACTATTAGGAGGTTTGTAGAAGTAATTTATGCTGTAATTACTGAGTAGAAGTTTGACCATAAATATATGAAATGGAATATTACATGGTCGTTATAAAGAGATATATCTGGATTATATGGACAAGGAAAGATAACTACAATATGTTTAGTAAAACTAATCAAGGAAACTGCCTATACAAACATACAAAACATATGTGTTATTTTATGCATAGAAAAATGAAGGAATATACAGAAAAATGTCAAAAGTCTTTTGCGGACAGAGGGGAGGTAAAATTACAGGAAACTGTCACCTTTAATTTTACATATTTCTGTACTCTTTTTGCATAAAAATAGATTGCTTTTTAATTAGACCAAACAAATTTAACTTTTTAGAGTTACTTGTAGAGAGAGAGAATGAGAGTTCATACCATGACCTAGAACAGGGAAGGGGAGGGATAAAGAGAAGGGTATAAATTTGAGAATGATGAGGAAGTTAAACTAGCAAAACTTAGTAATGTGAGAGGTGAAGAGAAAAAGGGAAAATTACAATGCCTAGGTTTTTGGTTTGGGGAACTGTGGTGAATTGTGGTGTCAATAATATAATAAAAATAAAAATAAACAACTTTACTGATTACTTATGAAGTACAAGTAGTCTTATGCTAACTGTACCTTACCTATTTTTAGTGCATTTAAACTGTCAACAAGTGAAGGAGTTTATGTTTTTCCCATTTTATAGATGAGAAAACTGAGCCTCAGAGAGATTAAGTAGTTTGCCCAAGGTAATGTGATTTGTGAGTGGGTTAGCTGGGAATTGAACACAGATTTGGTTGATTCCAAAGCTGACGTGCACTCCTACCCTCTCAACCTTTAATGAATTATTTTCAAGTTAAGTAGATGGAAACATAAAATCATTTCAGGACATATTGAGTCATCAACGTAGAAGTTTTGATCTAATGTGATAAGCTCTGAATAAATGAAACAAAAAGAGAAGATCTCAGATTGAATTCTGGAGAATGTTTGTAATTAATAGATCTTAATCACTAAAGTTTTAAGAATAATGGCATGGAATATATAAAAGATTTTCCCCTTTTGTTGTATTTGGATACTTGACATGCTTATTGATGCAGTTAATAATGCACATTAAAAAAGAATTAGAATAAAACAAATTTGATGCATTTTTCTTTACATCAGAAATCATAGGTCTGATTTTGTCATTTTAACTTAGAGAACATCTGTTGAGTGCTCACTGTGTGCAAAGCATATCGATGCCACAGTCTTGCCTACTTTAAGTTTCTGTGTGTCTGAAATTTCCATGGAGCTAGGAAGAACTAAGATCTTAAAAAAAAAACAAAAACATAATTTTATAAACAGATCTTTGAGCAGATACTAGTTCAAGAACCGTCTGAAATCCTTATGCACTCCTGTTTTCCATCAAGCCGTTGCTGTATGTTTTGTTGAGGAAGTCGTCTTTGACAACAGTATTTCTAGTTCTGGTTCGGAGAGTTTGGGTTAAAGGTAAACTGAATTGCCTGAGGAAATGCTGTGGGCCTTTGTGAATGGGAGAGAAAACAATGCACCTCCCACTGAGAGGGAAGCAATTTCTCATTGTGTTACTTCACCCTGGCATTCAGCCACCAGAGGGGGCATGGACCAGAGTGAAATAAATTCTGCCAGCTGCCTGGCCTGGCTTCTCTGCCTTCCAGAGAAGGGCCATAGCTATCCTCACTTTGAGATGGGAATAGAGCCTCACTTCCCATTTGATGAGAAACGAAGTGATTTGCTAGTAGCCATGGCTGTGCTTTCCCCGATGAAGAATAAGACATGCCTTACAGACTCTCTAAAAGGCACAAAGGAATGTACTGTTAAAATGGACTTGAAAACATAACGATGGTTTTCCTTAGCGCTATATCCCATGTACAGTTTAATTCCTTTCTAATATGTTGTTGGATTTTAGCCAAATATAGATATGAGCTTTCAGAAAGAGAAATCATGTTGTCAGGATTGACCATTCAACATAAAGTTTGAACATTGCATAAAAATGTGTTTTTGACACAGTAAAATACATTCCCTCTATGCTCATTGTAATTTACTTTATAGTGACTTGCTTAATAGCATAGCATATATCATTTATACTGCTATCCTTCATGCTTTTAAACTGTAATATCCTTTCCTCAATGACTACTTGTCAATTTCACTGATCTAGATTTGATTTCATAAATTAACTAGGCCAATTAAGTAGAGAGTTATCATTAGAATAAGAAGTGGAAGCAAATAAATATTAATCTTCCCTCTCTGAATGTCGGTATTTCAACACAACTTTGATCATACTTGAACACTACTTAATGGAAAAAATACACCCTTCTATTGTCAATGTAGTATTACCCAATTTAAACATTTATGAGTATTTTTTATTCATTTTCTCATTCCAAATCCATCCCACTTTGGGGCAGTTGTGTTTCTATTTCATCAATATAAAATGTGGGGAATGAGCAAATACTGGAACTTCATTATTTAAGGATTCTGATCATGGCAATTTGCATGGCTTTTCCACCTGGCCCCTTTACCTTGTGGGGTATTTGTTTCAGAGCTACAGGAACCACATCGTATGTTGGTAGTTTGCCTGCTGTGCCTTTCTTTATATTGCTTTAGTCATTTTGCACCCTCACAGACTTTTGGGAACCACTTGGAAATGACAGTGTTTGACAGAGAATAGCACTGGAGTAAAATGCCCATGATTTCAAAGTATCTCTTTCTAAAATCTTAAGAGTCAGGGATTTCTTTCTCTTTTTCTTTTGTTTAAATAATTCTTCTTACAATGTTAATATCTTGCTCTGTCTTCCTTGGAGATGGAAAAGAGTTTGTCAACACCCTTTTTATAAAAATATTTTGTGTACACATATGCAATGATAAATTCACCCTTTAGCCTTTTGTTGACTTCTGGATTTAATAATTTCAGCTGCTTTCGGCTTTTGAAAATAGATCCTATTTACAATCTTTCATCTTTTTGGTGATGGGGATAGGGATGGAAAGAGAGGTTGTTTTTCTCAGAACCTTTTAAATGTATCCTTTCCAAATTGTAGACACATTCGATTGTTGTGGTAATGGAATATCTTTACAGATTCTCTATGAAAGCTACCCAGAAGAGGATATGATACAGGCATCTGTGGGAAAAATCAACTTGGGACTCCTGTGTTTTGATGTTGACACTGCTCTCACTGTCCATCCCTAACTTTAAACAGAGATAACGTGATCATGTGGCCCACACACACACAAACACACACTCACATACAACACACTCATTCACAGAACATACATACTCATGCACTCACAGCACACACACAACCATTTAAGTAGCCTATGAAACATTTTGGGACCCATGATGGGGTGACTTCTAGACTTAGGTTTCCCTGCTAGTTCTGATTAAACACTTTGGACCTCAAAGCCAGCAAATCGGAGCTTCTTAGTCTCTCCAAGTTCACTTGCCCCTTGCAGCCCTTCAAGCCTCAGTAGTTTTACCATAGTAATAATTTTTCACTAAGAATTTTAAAAAAGAGTTTGCCATTGGACATCCTTTGAAATACTTAGCTTTGCTTCACTATTTTTTGTAACTTGCCAAAATCACAAATAAAAGGAACTATGTCCTCTAATGCTTCTTCTGTGGTCATTATCTTGGAAAATATGCAGAGTCTGGTCCAAGTAGAGTGCTCCCCAAACCTTGCTGTTACTTTGAGAATAGTTTTAATGAGGCTTGCAGCTGAGCCAAGCTCTCCTGTTGTGCTATTATTTGGGCATGTGGAAGCCCTAGTGATTGATCTGTGTGGGGGAACTGGCAACACTCGCATGCCCTCTGGGTAGAGGCAGAGCCTCCAGCAGGAAAAATTAGGGAAAGAGAAAAAATGGAGAGGAAATGTTTATCACTCATCTCCTAGCATTTTATGGCAGTGTTATGGTGAACTGGGAGATGGATGTGTATATTCATGGATTTTGCACCACTTTAAGCACTAATAACATTAAATCAACCTTAATACTTCATGCCAAATGTGCTCTAAAAGAGGGAATAATGGGAATTTTTGTTGACTTTAGTAAAGCATCAAAAGTTACACTGGAAACACATAAAATGCTACAATGCAGAGGTCACAATTATGCTAATATCATGATAATATAAAATATTAAGTCACCAAAATGACAGGATTTACAACCAACCATCCTTAGTCCCCAGAAGCCTTAGGGATAAGCTCATGGTAAACACAACAGCCTGTCCTCCCAAGGAGTCTGATTACAAATTTAAATATGTATATGATTAGAACTCTGCCAGTCTCCCACCCCTGGAGACAGATGAAGTAAAATTTGATTTATATCATACCTGGAAATCTATTGTGTTGGATTCACTCTGTTTTGCAGGATCACTACCAGGCCTGATGAATTTTGTATGTTTAGAAAGTTGCATTGGGGAAAAACAGGGGACTACTATTCATGATCTTGAATAGCCCTGTAATCTCATGAACTAAAACTTAAACATTGATACAGAATAGTCAAATATTTGGAAACGGCATACTGGCAATTGGGAAACATCATACTTGTGTTATCTTCTTTTTTGATATCCTGGCTGAGATCCAGGGTTGAAAAGCCTTTTACCCTGAGCCTTAATCTCATGGCCTTTAATTTGCCTTTAACTCTCTGGCTGCCAATCTCATTAAAGTCTCTTCTACTATGGAGTTCTTTAGACACAATAACTTGTTCACTGGCCATAGTTATCAGGAAAGGTAGAAACATCACAGCTAGGCAGCTTTCCTAATTGTTGTCAATTCCGGCCAAATGATGCTGACTTCTATTTAACTTAACCAATGTCATTATGATAATAAAAGGCAAAGGAAAATAAACAAGCAGTTAAAGTACATTATTGTTAAACCAATGCGCTTTAATATTTCTTTGTGCTGAGATACCTCAGCTATTTCATTATGCCAACTAAGGTTAGCAAATGCATGTTTACAAAAAGTATGCTTTTCCTTTTTAATGTTAAATGCATGCATGTTGTCTGCACTTATAGCTCGCTCTGGTAAGGGTAATAAATATATATGCTTTGCCACTAGATGTATATTATTGGCACCATCACCACTAGTCTCTACCAGCAGAGTGTAGACTAGCCTCACCACCTCATCACCCCACCCCCAAACTGTGAGGTCCCTAGTGAGGACAGGAGGTCAGTGTCACCCGGATGCTTATCTAGGCCACCCTTCACCCACTTGTCACTCTGTCACATCATTAATGCAAATGTTATAGATGACAATAAAATAAAATGAGTTACCCCCAAAGGAATTTCTGGTTGTGTGCTGTTAAGAAAAGCTCTAAAGCTGTGTTTTTAAAGTGCAGCTTGTGATCCCTAGAGGGTACAGCAAAGTTCTTATAGGAGTTGGCAGCATCAAAAGAACACCGACACTCTGTGGGCACTTTTCCTCGGTCAGTCTCTCCATCTTAGCAAGCGCCAATCAATATTTCTTGATCTCCAATTTTGTGCAAAACTCTGCTTGTGCTTAACCCTTCTGGCTATCTCCTTCTTTGCCAGCTCCCTCTTTCTGGGACAAAAGGAAATGTGTTTGTCCTTTTGACAGGATGCAACTTTTGAACACACTTCTTTCTTTCCATTTATGAAGGATTTCTTGGGGTTTCAGGGTTTCTATAACCCCTCACATGACTTAGAGAATAAAAAAAAAAAAGTATGGGAAAGGCATTTCCAACATTATCAAAATTATACTTGTTTCTAAATAAATGAGATTGTTTTCCCCTTTTTCTCAAGAGGCTTGAGTTGGCTCACTTCCCAAACTCAACCTTTTGGATAATAAATTCCTTTTGAAAAGAAGCACGAAGCCCTTTTGATGTTATAAATAGTATATGTACTAGAAGGGGTAGGATCATGTAATTGTAACACAAAGCCTGAGAGATGTCGCTGGGATAAAGTAGGTCTTATTCTTTACTCAACACTTAGTAACTTTATGCAGTATTAGAAGATGTATTTTAAGAAGCATTTTAATAAGAATTGACAGTTGTTCTACCTATTTGCCTCTAATACAGTGTGAGTGATTTACTGATACATAGATACACATCTATAACTACAGCACAAAAAGAAATTCAGTGAGGATTCAGTCATGCGCTGCTATCATGGCCTTTAGGCAATCTTGCATAAGGCAAATTACAGTCTGGGATTAGTTCTGAAAAGGCAGATTTTTCTGTTCCATGGAATTCCTGAAGAACTTCCAAGGCAGTTAATTCATTCTCATTCTCTCTTTCTCTCTCTCTGTCTCTCTCTCTCTCTCTCTGTCTCTCTCCGTCTGTCTGTCTCTGTCTCTCCCTCTCCCTCTCCCTCCCTCTCCTTCTCCGTCCCTCTCTCTCTCCCTTTCTCTCAGCTGTCCCTGTGCACATCCAAATGTACACCTTACGAATTCACTTCTCAGGATGGCCTGTTGTCTTCCCCACTGTGACCCTCTCCCCTCCAAGTTCAATGCTCTGTTTTTGGCAGGCATTTAAAACCCTGAAGACATAAACCTCACTTTGTCAATGTGGCAGTGAGGCCCAACACATCAGTAAAATGTCATGGAGGTGTCAGCCCTTTACATCATAACTGCAGTTCATTTCTCTGCATTGACAGTGATGCTTATACTGAGTAAGGATTAGAATGGGCATATTTCCAGATCTTAATTACATCAGGCATAAGGATGAGCAACAGCATTTTTCTTTGGGGGAGAATAGGAGAGGAGGGAGAGAGAGAAGGGAGAGTAATGCTGAATTTGGCCATCTAGAGCCTCATGCGTCCCCGTTTATCAAGAGATAATAGGATTAAGCTAAGCGATGGGACTTCTCTGGCTAATGCTGCCTTCAGCAGGGGTCTAATAAGGATAGATATAATTGGGTAAATGGCGCATAAGAATGAAAAAGTACAGAGTATAAGCACAATGCTTAGGAATAAATAATGACAAATTGGATTTTGTCCAATCTCTGCAGACTTGGTTCAAATCTGGCATCCTACACTGAATTATAAGGGGTAACATCTCTTTTTCTTCTTGGGTAACTTGTCTTCGTTCGTTGCAAACATCACAAAGTATCTTCACAAGTTTAACGGAGTCTATCAGTGCTACTCATGTGAAATCAAGTAGGAACTGTTAAGGAACATTCAAATAAGGTTAAAGACACAGAGTAAATTAAGTGCCTAAAAACAAATGTGATACAAATTAGAGTTTGTGTCTTTGACCCTTATCCATTTACAGAATTTACCCCATTAACAGCTGGAAATTTATTTTCACTTTCCTCACCTCTCTAAGAGGAAAGCAAACATATAACACAGCCCCAAAGGAGTAATTAATTAGATCATTTACTGACATGGATTTGAATAGTTTATTTAAATACAATTCTGTTATTTATTTATTTTACAACATTATGCAAGAGGTTGAAACTCCTGTTCTAATTTGCACTTAGCAAGAATCTCTGAAAAAATATCACAGTGAAGGAAATAAACAAAGAACCAGTGATCAAAGGGCCACATTCAGAAATGCATAAAAGAATTTCACCAGGACATGTGTTTCAGTGATAAAAAAAATAATAATAAAAAATAAAAAATAAAAAGAGGTGGATTGGGTTGAAAAGTGAGGGGGAAGACAAGGCTGTTTGTTTGTTTTGTATCCCCATGGGCATATTTTTAACAAACATAATGAGTTCATTGAAAAGATGCTATGTAAAAAGGCAAGAAAAGAAATTTAAAAATAAAAGATGCCAATGTAGGTAAGAAAGGTGTAATGAATATGCAGATTATCACAACAAAATGAAGACTGCTTTTGAAAACAGGCATGAACTCAGAAGCAATTTTTTTTAAAAAAAGATACCTGTGCAACCTCACAAATGATAATAGTTGTAAATTATTCCCAGAAAATGAAAGGTTCTTCAAGTATATTTTCAAAGGCTGGAAGTAAAAGTAGGAAATTAGTTCACCAAAGGTGAGTAATGAGTCTCCTCTAGAATTAAGTAGATTTTATTCTTTTTTGAAAAACAAATTATGAGATGTTAAGATAGATACTCACATTCAAACCTTTAGATAAGTAAATGGTCCTATAAATTCTTGTATGTTATCTTTCAAATGTTTTCATTCAATGGGCTTTTAGGGAAATCTCTGATTAAACCCTTCAGCTTTATTTCTCTAACCTATGGTATTATAATCCATATATACCCTTCAGCTTTATTCCTCTAACCTATGGGATTATAATCTTCTGGTCACTATAACTACAGAACACAGGAAAATGTCTTCTCAGCTTTAATTCCATAGACAGTTTAAAGATTAGAGAAGTTGAAACGTGGTAGAGATAGGAGGTGACATTTCAGAAGGGAAGTGGATAATAGGGAAGCATAATACTCTAAAACCTGAATTTTCAGAGAGCTGAGGAGCAGAGTATTCCTCACCTAACACCCACCTCAGAGCCTCCCTCTCTGGTGTCTTGCCTTCCTCCCTGTTCTTCTGCCACACCTGGAGGTCTAGTCTCTTTCCTTCCTCTCTCCCTGCCCGTCCTTCTTTCCCAACCTTCACTCCACTGTTTGTCACTCATGATCTCCCTCTGTCAGACAGGAATTTGGAGGTGCCGTATCTGTCTTTCTGCAATTCTCTTCACTTTTTCTCTTTTTCAGTTGGAACTAAAGAATTGTGTTGGGAATAAACATTTTTAAATATGCTAACATTTTTAAATATGTCAGTAAATTAAAACATGTTCATGAATACACAGATCACTTTAAAAGAAGGGAGCCAAACACTATTTTTTAAGAAGAAAGACAATGCTAGATGACAGTGTTTGTTTTGTGATCCGGGTGGGGAAGCAAAGGAAGACCTGAGAAAGAAATTTGTCCCATGTTAGTCGACTATGTATGTAGTCTCCCTTTAATGTGGTAACAATGAAAAGCTGGTGAGCCAATAGCCAATTCAGGCTAAAATAGAACTTTCAACTCTGCAAGTACTATGAAACTTTAGCATAACTTAGAAACAAGTGAGCAGAAAAATGAGTCTATCTTTGAGTGGCTCAGCTCAGTGTCCTGGTGGTCAGTCCCACAGGGCAGTTTATCCTGCTAGGACAGGCAGTAGTTACCTAAATCAGTGTTGGGATGCTTGTCTCCACCCATGGGTGGTGTTTTGTTCTGTTTGAACAGAAAACTAAGGATAGCATTTCACTAGGACTATCCATTTCCACAGTTATACCTTTATTATCTATCCGGAGCAAGAGAACCACGAAATGCATCTGATCTCTCCCACAACATGTAGAGAAACTGGTGAAATAAACTTGGACCTGGGTTTTCATTCAGCTCTAAAAGCTAAGTCAGAATGGCTCATGCATAGCACACAAAATGCCCTTGACGCAGCAGACAGTTACCGAATGGTAAACGATGAGGGATCATGGTTTCAGGTGAACTGTCATGTCATAGGGGCTTAAGTAACTTCTCCATTAGAAAAGTGACTACAGGATTATGAGACTGCTAATGGAAACTAGTTGTCACCTCACATGCTTTTCTGTCATCAGGCTACTGCATGAGCCAAGCACCTCCCTTGAACAGCTTTCCTCTCCATTGAAATATGCTCCTTTTCTCCATCCAAAGTCAGCCTACAACTGACCTTTTGTCTGGACCTCGACACCTTTCCACATTTTCCAGCAGAAATACTGCATTCCCCCCTAAAACAGCCTTTTAGAAAGGCTTCCTGGTTTTGTAAATTTATGCATTTTTCCAAATTCCACTATGTAATTCCATGCTATATATTCATTTAGCAAATATTTATTAAGCACCTACTGTATGCCAGGCACTGTTTCTAGGCACTAGGAGTACAGCAGTGAACACAACAGGCAAAAAGTACTGCCTTCATGAAATTTATTTTTGATAAGGGATGTTAGAAATTCAAATAAATAAAAGGATCCTATGGTATGTTTGAAGGCAATAGATTCTAGGGAGCAAAATAAGGCAATATGAGGATTATTATGGATGGCAGGGTTGTAGTTGTGAATAGGATAGTCAGGGAAGACCTCGTGAAAGATCTGGAGGAGGAGCTGAGGAACTGTGTAGGAAGCACTATGAGGGTGGACCTTTGTCTTTCTAATCCAGATACTAATCCAGAGACTGCATTAGTATCTGCTAAATATTTACTGAGCGTTAAGTTGATCTTTATTTGTCTGTTTTTTTCCTCTTCCTTCGGAGCATTACCTCATGACAGGGAGGAGGTACTAACACTCTTCCTTCTTCCCATAGTGTGTTTTACAGGGCTTGACCTGTCGACAGACAGGAAGCACTCGGTAACGGCCAAATGCTTGACTCAGAAATAAACATATCCAGAAAGGTCTGGTAGAATAACATAGGCATAGTGGTTCCTCACACCGAATTCCCCACATGTGTGAATGTGTGTGAGGAGACGGTACGTGCTTAGAGAGATGTGGATTTCAGAGTAATCACACAGATCGCACTCAAGTATCCCCTGAGTTAAAATACCTGGTCCATAAGCCACTGTCAAAAGGAAGGTACGTTGTTAGTAAAACAGTTCAGTGTAAGGAAAAGATTCTCGTACCAGAGATCTCTGCTGAAAGGCCAGCCTGGCACATGCATGTCACTGAGAGAGTTAAAGTCCAGGGGCTTTAAAGCTATGGAGCAAGACACAAATCAAGGTGAGGGGATGGTAACCACACTTCACCTGACACCCAGACCCTTCACAGATTTCATTTTCTTCTTCCCCGATGCATCACAGAGGGAGGAAACCCAGCTTGTCGGGCGCTTCCGTCACTTTTATTAAAAGGAAAGAATCTTTTAATATGTGGATGGAACGTCCTGCTTTTGGTAAATAGAACTGATTAATGGACAGGGTCAGTAAATAGTACCTTTGGAGAGGTAGGTAGGTATAAACACAAAACTAGAAAATAAAATCCCAAGACTCATCCTAGCTTTTTCATGTATAGACAGTTTCTCCTTTCTGAGTCTGTGATAAGAATCTCTTATGGATTCCTCGTGTGCTTAGCCTCATCTTTGTGTAAAAGTCTGCCGCATCCCAAATTATCACCAAGAATCCATCTTCCCGAAGATGAGACACCAGGAGCAACAGAGATTGGCTAAACAGGAGGTGTTTTGAATGAAATGCATAGTTTAATCACATTCTACTTTCAGAAAACTACTTCATTTAAGTCGGTGCTTGCCTGGGGTAATAATTTATGCTCCACACTTGAGTAATCACCAGGAAGATTGCTCGGGACCCATCCCATCACAAACATAGCCACCAGTATTCATGGCCTTAAGTCAACTTCTGAAAACTTTGGATCTAGATAATCTCAGCAAAATGCAGACCTCTGGATTTAGTGGGCCCCCCACCACCCCACCTTCAGAGAGAATCATTTCATTTCTCATGCTTTACATTAACATTTGGAAGTGAAGCGTGTCCTCTTTTCTCCTAATCAACATATTTTAAAAGACAGTACTCTTGAACATTAAAAATGCTCGGTTTTCTACATACTACATATTTTGTCTCACAAAAATGGAAAACTACCAAATGTCAGCCAAAAAAGCCATTCATTTTTAAATGTGAATTTTTTTTCACAAGATCTCCTTGGCTTCTTCTCTCCCCATGTTAGAACTTACCTGCATCTATAAAGTACATTTGAATTTGCATTTTTTTTTTCACCTTCTCTTTCTGCCGCAAGGAAGGTTGCCACATATGAGTGTTCAGGTTGTGTAGTGAACACGGATGCCACATCTAGGGGGTCATAGTATATGCATGTGAGTGGCCGCCTGCACTCCCCAGGTTCTGGATGTATATGTGCGCAGAGGAAGTGGGAGCAGGTTCTTTGGTGTAGGCAGCCTCCTGTAAGCTCTGGAAAGCAACCCAGGCAGAGCAACCAGGCCTCACTGTATGGTTGTCCAAGTCCTGCACTGTTACACTAATGTAAAAACGTCTTTTACCCATGGAGGGAATGCATTTTTAATTCTCACAAAGTCATGTATGGACTGGCTGCTGTTCTGGTACCAACACAAGTCATAGAGAGAAACAGATAGTCTAATGGCAGCCCATTGTGATAACATTTTCCAACTGTCCCCAAATTTCTGTTGTATAGATTGTTTCTTTCTTCCAGCATCCTCATCTATCTTGATTTTCCTTCAGCTTATCTCAGCCCTGAGCATGCCTTATTTTTGCAGCAACCACTAAGGTTCACAGAATAGACTGTGTTACTAAATTAACATAAAAGCTGTCTGCGTTTACTTGAATAATTACTCAAATCACTTATCTAACCAGAAGCAACCCTGGGCTAACAGGGGAACTAAGTTTTATTGTAACTCGAGGCCGTAGATGTGCTAAACTCCTCTTAGCTATAACCCCTGTTATACGTGAAGGGAAGTTAGTTGTCTCCCAAGTTTTCAGTTGAGAAGAAGCTCTCAAGTAGTCTTGCTTGACTAGATATTTAAGTTGGCTGGTCAGCTCGGTCACAGTGCGTTCTAACAACCCAACACCAGTGACCCAGCATGCTGAGGGGCCGGGCAGCTTCCTGACGGACTTGGCCACTCCTCAGGCAGGCCTTGGGACTCCTGCTTTTAGAATGTAATTTTTCTTCACCTCACCTTTAAACTTTAAACTATTAGTTACCTCATCAATCCAGACCCAACTCAGTAGACATTTCGCTAAAAAGAATAGAGACAGAGAATATCACTTTCCTGAGCCTGTTCAGCAATTTTCAAGCTGCTTTGGCCTCCTATTGGGAGCCTTCATGCTTGGTTTGTTTATGCTCTCAGAAGAATCAGTTTTGAGGTGTTTATTCCAGTGGTTAAATTTGAAGAGGTGAAGAAAAGTCAAACTCTCCCCAATATTGCCTAGGAAGAGTCTAAAATAATTGGTACGTATTTCTTACATCTGAGGAAAGAAGAGAAAGTCCCATTTCTTTTTAACAGCAGTTTTTCAGAATTCTTGGCCAGGGAAACTAAGGAACAAATTTGCTTTATCTTCAAAAGTAAAGGTGCTTATTTCTTTCTTAACATGCATAGCAGATATTATTTTGTAATGTAATTGCCCACTAAAATTTTTGTTTCATATTTCTTCATTCTCTTAACCAAGTCCCAGACATAATAGTTAAAATTAGCGGATCATCTTTCTGAAATTATACATTTTAATTATGATTATTTGATAAGCATTTCAGGCAAACTCGCCCATATATCACATAAAATCAGAAATAAGTGTGTATATCAATATCAGTTGAATCCCAAATGGAGGCTTTATTTAAACTATCGAGGACTTGATTACAGGAGCTTGGAGATTAGAAATGAGATTTACAATAGGCTAGAGGGAAATATTTAAATATCTTTGCTAAAGCAAATTATAGTCATTTTTAAAAAGGCTTAGAATATGAGTGTACTGAGAATTTCCTCCAATCTAGCCAGTTATTGAATTATGCTTTTTTTAATAGTCACCTCTTCAACTTGTTTAGAAAACAGCCTATCCATAAGCAAGGAACATCTAGGTTCTATCATACAGCTGGCAGAGCAGGCTTTTCATGGAAAATGTGAGTTCTAAGTAATTTTCCATTTGAAATTTCCTGTAAAACCAAGAGTGGGAGCTTGTCTACTTCTTTTCGCTGTGCTACTAAAAGAACCAAGTAGGTGTTATTTTTAAAGATTTTGGGCTCCGAAATGGGGCTCATGAGTTAACCATGGAGTTACCGAATAATTATTTCTGATACATTTATATTTGTCTTTCATATTGAAGGATCTCTCATGTCTAGCAGTGTATATTTGTTGAATGAATGAATTCAACTCAACAGTAATGTATTAAACATTCACTATATATGAAGCACTGTAAGGTGGTACGGGGTTATGAAAGGAGACAGAGCAGGTAAGGGGCTGGGATAGGCTCAAAAGGGAAAATGTGTTTAGATGAGGTGGTGTCACTTCTCTGGGAAAAGAACATTTAGATGGAGCTCTGAAGGAGGCAAGAAGGTATTGGAGTGGAGAAAGTGGATTCTAAGAGAGAAAACAGCATCAATAATAGTCTAAAGGTGAAGAGACACTTGAGGTTTTAGGAAATGGAAGGGAAGTAAGTGTGACTAAAGTTTAGTGAACAAGCAGGAAGGTGGCATGAGATAATTTGGAGAAAGAGATGGCCCACCAAGAGTCTTACGGGGCTGGCAACTCTTTTGAGTTTTGTATAGAATGGAAAGCATGAATGTGTTTTTACGCAGCCCCATGCACAGACTCCAAGTCTTCAGTTCTGCACTAGTTCTATCAGAGTAGTCTGAGAGCGAGCCTATCTGTTTCCCAGGAAGCTCCCAAAAATCTCATTTTAGGAACCCAAAATGAACACATACCTTACAAAGGGGGTATTTTTTTCTATTAGAATACATTAAAAAATAACATTTCCTTGAATGACTTCATCATGTACCTAGAGCTGGCTCAGAGTGTTTTGGGGTTTTACTGAACAGGACTGTCTGTCCTGTGATGGGAATATTTGTTCCCTTTTATGCCTGTGAGTTGGATGCTAGCCTGAGCTGGAAAGCTGGATGGAGAGCTTCCCTGCCGTCTCGCTGGCACAGTTCTGGGTGTGCACGGAGCTGGCGGAACTGGAGAAATGCGCTTTAGTTTTAGTTTACATTCTTACCCATTGATACTATATCTGTTGAAGGAGTGTTTTCCATGTTGAGGCGCCCTATGAAAGTATAAAACACCAGCATGTGCAGGAAGTGTGAAAATGGACAGTGATTTTACTGTTATTTTTAAAGCTGCTCACATTACAAAGCAGGCAAGCTCAAAATTGTACCCATTCTCCCTGATTGCTATAGCAGTAAGCCCTTAACTCGCTTTGAAGGTGACAAAACTGCTAAATTAAGCTTTGAATACACCAGTGATATTCAGAGACAGTGAGGGTTTGGGTTTTTTTCTTTGATACTTATCTGATGTGCATTACAGAAGTGGACTAGAATTACATTTTATTTATTTTATTTTTAGTGGAATTGAATTTAGTAAATTGACAGACCGAACACAAATAATCTGTGTACAATTTCTACTCTTTTGGACTGACTCCAAAGGAAAGTCAATATAATATAGGGATTTTGTTTCCATGACATCAGACTTCACTCTAGTACATGGTAAACAATAACGACAGTACTAAATATAGGAATATGCCTATATCAGAAGGGATTTTGATACAATCCTGGGGCTGAGATTGGTTTCATTGAAGGCAGAGACTGTGTCAATATAGAAAATGTTGTATATTTGATATTTAAAAAAAAAAACAGCAAAAAAAGTTATTCAATAAGAACCATCCATTCCCATAATGGAGAAAGGAAATGTATCAGCAAAAGCTAGGCTAAGAAAATGTAGCATATACTCCTCCACTTTAAAAGAATGAAAACTTGTATTTTAATATTTAGCAAATATAATTATAATTAAAGTGGTTGTGCTTTAAAAACCATAGCTCCTTATTAGTCTTTTATTTTAGTTGACACACAATATTTTGTGGCACATTTTGGCAGATATGAATGCTGCTGTTTCAAGTGCAAGAAGAGTAACCTCCAGAACATATTATAAATTGGCTGGCCTCAGAATAGGGGGAGATGATTAGATTGTCGAGTTTCCTGCTGAGTGGTACATGCTTGTTTTGTAATACTGTTTTATGAGTCGGAGATTCAAACAGAACATGCAGGTCCAATTCAATACCTCAGCATTGTTGATCTGCTTTTTATTGATTTTTCATCTGTTCAAATCTGGTAGTTCTTGGTAGGTTGTTTCAAGAATATTGTAGCAAAAGGTTGCAGTGAAAGAGTTTTAATTAGAAATGCATTGTTTTCACTAAAATATGTTTTGTTGCTTTTTGGCTTTGCTTTACCATATTCATGAAGTAGGATCTTTTTATCAAGAAAAAAGTTCTCTTTGTGCAAGGCAAAGTTAGAGTAATAAGAGGTTTATAGATTTTGTGTCTGAGCATCACTGAAGACAGTGACTTACCCTGTATTCATTTGTTTCATGGGCAGGTAAACATTCTCATATTAAATAGGGAGACATGGTGCCTATAAGTTTTGGACCCATTATCTGCCTGATCAATTTTTCATAGCTTTTCTGTTTTATATTACTAAATAATTACCTTATGACACTTGGAGAGAAAATTGCTAAGCATGTTTATGCCATTTGAAATTACCATCTAAAACCCAGTTATATTTCCTTTTTTTCTTTCTTATCATTGCCTCTGTTAATTTTTCTTCAGGATCCATTGAACAGTATACAGTGACATTGTAAGTGGGTTGTACTTCCTCACATCAGTGCCTTGTTAATGTCGTTCATTAATCTAGAACCTCGAGCTTGTTCAGAGATGGTTAGATATTCCATATTTCCATGGAGTTTTGGAGAAGGGTGACAGCTTACTTACAGCTTCTGCAACCAGACCTCGTTGGTTGTCATGTCATTTTTAATACTGATAAAATGGAAGGGCATGCACATGAACTTAGAGCCTTTGAAGGCAGGAAGAGAGGCACAGTGGCACACACAACATACACAGTCATTCCATCACCCTGCACTGTGCTGGAACAAATCAAGTCCTTTTGTGTTTGTTTACCTCCCTGTTTGCTTTCTATACCTGGCAGAGAATGAATTCATGTCCAGGAGCAAGCTCCTCTCCTAGAGAGCCTCAGATGCCGCTGCCAGTAGCACCACCAGGCCTGGCAGCCCTAAAGCATATTTATTCTGAGAGACCAGTTAGAGCTGACCCAAAGGGCTGAACCCCTAGCCCACAGAGCATGAATACAATTTTTCACTGCAGCAGCAGCAGCAGCAACAGCAACGGCAGCATGTCCTTATCTGTTCAGTTTTTCTATCTTGTAACCTCAATGCAGATTCCTCAACCCTACCATGATTTCAAGTTTGAAACATAAACAATTTAGTAGCAAAATATTTGGGGAGCTGGGTAAAAAGTTACCGTGAACAAACCTCCACAAGTAAAAGGAAGACAGCTACAAAGAGAAAAGCCATTTTTTGATATTTCTAAAGCTAGTCCTTTTGCTGCATTTCTTATGAGAGATGAACACTTAAAGTTTTTTTTTTTTTTTTCTCAATGTCTAATAAGGGCTATGGAGAAGAGAAATAACTGACTCAGTGTTGTATTAGGGATTACACATAAAGCCAAAATTCAGACACAGGCTTCTAGATCTCAGAATAGACCATTCTGGTCCTGCGTGGGTCAAGACTGTGTGAGGCCTCTGGACAGTGTTGTCCAGTGGAACTTCGATGATGGAAACATTCTATTTTGCACAGTCTAATATGGTAGGCACTAGCCGCCTGTGGCATGAGCACCAGGATTGCGGCTCATGCAACTGAGGAGCTGAATTTTAGATGTTCTTTAATTATACTTAATTTGAAGAGGCAAATATGGTTGGTAGCTACCATATGAGCTCTAGTATCATAATTGCAAAACTTATGCATACTTATAAATAAGTATGCTGAGTTGTTCTGGCTTACCTTCAAAGGATAATATATTTTGTATTAGAAAGTACAGTAATATGTTACTCTGCACTATAATACTTTATTCTACTTAAGCCTGTAAGCATTGCTTGTGGGAGTAGATGGCTAAGCATATTAATTGATAAGTCAGAAGTAATGGCAGTATCTGCATATTATCATATATGACTGAAGGTGCTTGTGAGTGTGTGTATGTGTGTTTTAATTATCTCTGCTGAAGTGGACACATAGCCAAATGTATGGTCTGTGCAGACAGACATCCAACTTGTTGACCAAATTATTTTTTCACCCAGATTTATTGAAATTGGGTAAGCCATTCACTCTTCTGTACGAAAACTACTGAAATTGGGTCAGCGAGGCTACAATTTGAGTTTTTCTTGAGGTTATGTCAAGATAGTCCTATAATCAAAGTGCTATGCAAACATTCAGAGATGTTCACAGGCAGGGTGATAATCTCACTCACTTAGGGATCTATGCTGCCTTCAATACAGATGTGTAACCCCATTAACATTAATAGGACTTACGCTCACATATCGATGGAGAGTAAATCCCTAATTAGCAGTGAGAACTGTTAACACCCCCACTGTGGTAATACCTCTGAAAGATTTTCATGTTGCTGTGATAATAGACACATCTGTAAAAAAAGAATATTTTAACCACTGCGGAAGTTGACACACAATCAAGCATGAGATTTATATACCTGTAACTGTCACAGGTAACATGCTTTTACTAAGGGAGTCTGGGCCTGAATCTGGTAAGAGCAGGCAGAGGAAGAGATTATTCTTTGCATTTACTTAGGAGGACATGAATGTTTCTCTCATGCAAAGAGGAGAATCACTTGCTCTTTTTCCTACCCAGGATGGTAATTATTCTGCAAAGATGTATAGAAGATTTCATGGAAGGACTAGTATTTAAAGCGGTGGCCTGTCATCCCGTTTGTAATGTAATATGTAAATAGGATACACATTGGACATGGTTTGGCTCCTCTTGGTAACGGAAGGGACATGGATTGAAGCAAGGAGCTTCCCGTCCACGGCGATGTGTTATTGATGAGCTGGCATTTGCCCTGTAGCCCTCCCAGAGGATTGCTTACATCTATTACTCACACACATCGATTGGTTAATTTGATAATTCTATCACCAATCAGCTGGTGTCTGACCTTTCACCATGGCAATGATGGCAGGCTCTTCATTTTTACATTGCAGACCAGTTAGATTGACCTTTTTGAGGAGAATGTCAAGGCATCCCTTGATCTTAACCTGTCACTATATTTGTTAGAACTACACTGTCCCTTAACCTTGATTTATGGTATTTCAGCACTCAGGATATGCGTTTTGTTTATTTAAAAAATTCCTGGTAAGGTATGTTGACCTGATGAGGGGAGTTTTACAATTAAAGTTACATTCTCACTGCGTGAGCTTTGTGCTCAAAAACCATTCGGTTCTCTGTTTCTCCTTTCATCTGACAAGTCAGTTTATACTTCCCAGAAAACTTCTCATCATCATTTTGGTGGCAAATTAAAATGCAAGGCGGTTTTTATGGTATTTTGTGAATTCGCTTTCTTTTGCTCCTCATACATTGATAAAACTGAAAAACCCCTTTAAATACTTTCTGACAATCAGGGGAAGATATTATGGTAAAGTTCTATTTGCTCTCATAGTCTTTTTTTTTTTTTTTTCACACTCCTAATTTATACTCTTGCCAGAGGGAAGAAATTGTCTTGTCTCTGCGCTGCTCCTCTGGGAGCAATACAAGGGCATCGCTTTGTGACTCTGAAACCATAGATTTGCTCTTCAGTTCAACGACAGGCAGAATGAAAGGAACTTTCTCACCCATCTTCCTGTGTGTGTTTGTGTACCCACATGTTGTATACATGAGGACACATGGATGTGTATTAAGGCGTGCCCCATGTTACCTCAGCCCGCTGTGAGAGGCAAGCAAAGAGATGGTGTGTAATTAAGGCTCCGTGGTTATCTAGCTGAAAATAGAGGGAGGAGCTAGCCCCTTTGCTTCCCTGTGACTAAAAACCAGCCAAACCAATTTCACTAAAATTTAGTAAAATAAAAACTGTGCTCCCAGGATGAGAAGTCGCATGCCAAATTTCAGCCTGAAGCGAATTTAAATGACTGAGTTATAAACCTTTCATAAAGGATGTTTTGTCACTCACTAAAGATAAAAAGGCTCCTTTTTTGAAAAGGAAATTATCTAGGCACATAGTCTTTAGCGGGGATTGTTGCCATTTATTTAAAGAAAACACAATTTTAAATGACTGGGTTTTTGAGGACTGAAAGCAGCAACTGTGTCTGAGCAGTAATTATGTTTCATAATTTTGTTTAGCAAGTATTACATATTATATGAATAGCATCATCGTAAAAATGATTAGCATTCATACTATGCAAAATTCTGCATATTAAGAGCTCCACAGTAGTGTCCTACATACAATACATTGTAATGGCTCCAAATTATATTGTGTCAGCTGAGCTCTCTGTTTCTATGGTGTGCCCTGGAGCCCAGCTCAGTGCCAGGGCTCAAAAGAGACCTCAGTTTCACATCAAGCACTAGGAGAACAAGCACTTCCAAAACAGCTTTAGAGAAACATTTAAAGTTGAAGCAACAGTTTCGTCAAGGATGCTTGTATTATTTTATGTGTTCTGCAAGCATAGAAAAATACCTGTTAGCCGTGGTGTGTCCATTTTTTTAATGTGCATGCAGTGTTGCTGTGTGAAACCAAAGCAGAAGGCTACGCCTTCCACAAATGACCCCTTGGGCATGATGGGACTTATTGACTGTGAGGTTTCTGTCTTAGGTCTTGTGTTTGGTGCCTCAGTGTCTCAGAACAAGTTACTTCCCAATTTGGGGATCAGGCTGTGAAGTGAGACTAGTGACGTTTCAGCTGGGGAAATCTACAGAGGTTGGGAACAAGACTGGAGTCAGACCTGGACCTACAGGGACCCAGACTCTGAGAGAGACTTGTTCTAAGGGATGTAAAGTTTCAAAGGTCAGAAATATGTTTCTGCCATAAAAGCTATTTTTATTGCTATTACTGTTGTTTAAACCATAGGTATATATTTCTGTTTCCCTAATTTGTTTTCTTTTTACAGTGAACAACATTCCTTATAAAGTCCAAAATTAATATGAGAAATAAAAAAATATATGTCACTGCCCTTCCTTACTGATTTCTTATGAAACTGTAGCTTCATGGTCAGAGTACCTCAGAAAAGACAAAAACAGAAGGGAGTTTGAGGAAGGCACCTAATAATTTGTTGCACAGAAATCACTGAGCCATATACAACTAATCAAACCCACAGAGTCTCAGATGGGATTTTTCTTTAAGACATGCAGTACCTCCTTCAGTTCTGCTCTGAACTTGGTTATTTCTTGTCTTCTGCTAGCTTTTGAATTTGTTTGCTCTTGCTTCTCTAGTTCTTTTAATTGTGATGTTAGGGTGTTGATTTTAGATCTTTCCTGCTTTGTCCTGTGGGCATTTATTGCATAAATTTTCCTCTAAATACTGCTTTAGCTGTATCCCAGAGATTCTGGTACGTTGTGTCTTTGTTCTCACTGGTTTCAAAGAACTTCTTTATTTCTGCCTTAATTTCATTATTTACCCAGTAAAGGAGCGGGAGCAGGTTGTTCAGTTTCCATGTAGTTGTGCAATTTTGAGTGAGTTTCTTAATCCTGAGTTCTAATTTGATTGCACTGTGGTCTGAGAGACTGTTGTGAATTCCATGCTTTTGCATTTGCTAAAGAGTGTTTTGGTTCCAATTATGTGGTCAATTTTAGAATAAGTGTGATGTGGTGCTGAGAAGAACGTATATTCTGTTGATTTGGGGTGGAGAGTTCTATAGATGTCTATTAGGTCCTCTTGGTCCAGAGCTCAGTTCAAGTCCTGAATATCCTTGTAAATTTTCTGTCTCGTTGATCTGTCTAAAATTGACAGTGGGGCGTTAAAGTCTCCCACTATTATTGTGTGGGAGTCTAAGTCTCATTGTAGGTCTTTAAAAACTTGCTTTGTGAATCTGAGTAATACTGTATTGGGTGCATATATATTTAGGGTAGTTAGCTCTTCTTGTTGCATTGATCCCTTTACCATAATGTAATGCCCTTCTTTGTCTTTTTTATCTTTGTTTATTTAAAGTCTGTTTTATCAGAGACTAGGATTGCAACCCCTGCTTTATTTTGCTTCCCATTTGCTTGGTAAATATTCTTCCGTCACTTTATTTTGAGCCTAGAAGGCGTTAGAGACACAAAATACGATTCAAAAAAATCAATGAATCCAGGAGCTGGTTTTTTGAAAAGATTAACAAAATACATAGACTGCTAGCCAGACTAATAAGAAAAGAAAGAAGAATCAAATAGACACAATAAAAAATGGTAACTGGGAATATCACCACTGATCCCACAGAAATACAAACTACCATCAGAGAATAAACACCTCTATGCAAATAAACTAGAAAATCCAGAAGAAATTGATTAATTCCTGGACACATACACCCTCCCAAGACTGAACCAGAAAGAAATCGAATCCCTGAATAGACCAATAACAAGTTCTGAAATTGAGGCAGTAATTGGTTGGCCTGCCAACCAAAAAAAGTCCAGGACCAGACGGATTCACAGCCGAATTCTACCAGAGGTACAAAGAGAGGAACTAGTACCATTCCTTCTGAAACTATTCCAAACGATAGAAAAAGAGGGACTCCACCCTAACTCATTTTATGAGGCCAGCATCATCCTGATACCAAAA
>NW_012106430.1:881905-1024933 GCF_000951045.1 Mandrillus leucophaeus | reverse complement strand
CTTCAAGGAGAACTACAAACCACTGCTCAGTGAAATAAAAGAGGACACAAACAAATGGAAGAACATACCATGCTCATGGATAGGAAGAATCAATATCATGAAAATGGCCATACTGCCCAAAGTAATTTATAGATTCAGTGCTATCCCCATCAAGCTACCATTTTCTTTCCTCACAGAATTAGAAAAAACTACTTTAAATTTCATATGGAACCATAAAAGAGCCTGTATAGCTAAGATAATCCTAAGTGGAAAGAACAAAGCTCGAGGCATCATGCTACCTCACTTCAAAGTCTGCAGTAACCAAAACAGCAGGGTGCTGGTACCAAAACAGATATATAGACCAAAGGAACAGAAGAGAGGCCTCAGAAATAATACCACACATCTACAACCATCTGATCTTTGACAAACCTGACAAAAACAAGAAATGGAGAAAGGCTTCCCTATTTTACAAATGGTGTTGAGAAAACTGGCTAGCCATATGCAGAAAACTGAAACTGGACCCCTTCCTTACACCTTATACAAAAATTAACTCAAGATAGATTAAAGACTTAAATGTAAGACCTAAAATTATAGAAACTCTAGAAGAAAACCTAGGCAATACCATTCAGGACTTAGGACATAGGCATGGGCAGACTTCATTACTAAATCACCAAAAGCAATGGCAACAAAAGCCAAAATTGACAAATGGGATCTAATTAAACTAAAGAGCTCTGCACAGAAAAAAACAAAACAAAACAAAACAAACAAACAAAAAAACCTATCATCAGCGTAAACAGACAGCCTACAGAATGGGAGAAAATTTTTGCTATCTATCCATCTGACAAAGGGCTAATATCCAGATTCTACAAGGAACTTAAACAAATTTACAAGAAAAAAAACCCTATCAAAAAGTGGGCAAAGGATATGAATAGACACTTCTCAAAACAAGACTTTTATGTGGCCAACAAACATATGAAAAAAAGCTCATCATCACTGGTCCATTAGAGAAATGCAAATAAAAACCACAATAAGATACCATCTCACACCAGTTAGAATGGTGATCGTTAAAAAGTCAGGAGACAGCAGATGCTGGAGAGGATAATTTTACACTGTTGGTGTGAGTGTAAATTAGTTCAACCATTGTGGAAGACAGTGTGACAATTCCTCAAGGATCTAGAACCAGAAACACCATTTGACCCAGCCATCCCATTACTAGGTATATACCCAAAAGATTATAAATCATTCTACTATAAAGACACATGCATATGTTGGTTGCAGCACTATTCACAATAGCAAAGACTTGGAACCAACCCAAATGCCCATCAATGATAGACTGGATAAAGAAAATGTGGCACATATACACCATGGAGTTCTATGCAGCCATAAAAAAGGATGAGTTCATGTCCTTTGCAGGGACATGGATGAAACCAGAAACCATCATTCTCAGCAGACTAACACAGGAACAAAAAATCAAACACCGCATGTTCTCACTCATAAGTGGGAGTTGAACAATGAGAACACATGGACACAGAGAGGGGAACATCACATCCCGTGGCCTGTTGGGGAATGGGGGGCTAGGAAAGTGATAGCATTAGGAGAAATATCTAATGTAGATAATGGGTTGATGGGTGCAGCAAACCACCGTGGCATGTGTATACCTATTTAACAAACCTGCATGTTCTGTACATGTATCCCAGAACTTAAAGTATAATTTTAAAAAAAGAAAGACATGCAGTACCACCTAAGGAAGGTTAATTTTTAAAATCTAGGGATGGGCAGGGTTAAATGAATGAAAGAGAGAGAGAGTGCGTGAGAGAGAGTGTGTGTGTGTGTGTGTATGTGTGTGTGGTGGGAAGGGGGGTGTATAGACCTACAGATGAAAGAGACAGCTGTAATGGTTAAAAAAAAAGTTGTGTAATTACACAGGAAAAACTTTCTTTTAAACACAAGTCATTAACACTGTAGGAAAAGCCCTGAAACAAGTGACTATCAATTAGTTAAAACTTACTTAGAAATTTAATTTCTCCAAAAAATATTATCGAAAAGAGCACTATGTTCAGGCTTGATTCCTTTTCAAAATCAGACCTTAGAGACTGTTGGGAACCTTTTGGTTTAATGTTATAAATGAATCCCCAGGAAAATAAAATATTAAATTTGAAAGCTGATAGTACACTATCTTCCTTTTGTGAATGCCCTTCAAATCCTAGAGGATAAATTTCAAGCTTTAAACTTTTTTAAAACAAATAGGAAGAAAGAACATAAAATGTGTCTAGACCCCTATTTTCCCACAGTGCTTAAAGATATCATTTCCTTATACCACCCCAGCCAACTGAAGGAAGACAGCAAAATAATCTGAGATCACTTGTAAACTCCAGCACACCTCAAGGTCTGGGAAATCCTCTGTAACCCTGTGCCTAGCTGCCACATGAAGCTACATCAGCATGTTTTTGATCTGAGTGTGCCTCCCGACTTGCTTAAATCTAGCATTTGCCCATGGGGCAGAGATTTGATGCAATTATAATAGAAACCTTCTAATTGGTTATTGATGATGCACAGCCCTCTGATATTAGTAACAATATTTGCAGGCTGAACAGCACCCCACACACTGAAACTTGCTGATGCTCCTGTTGTATGGATGCTTGCTTTCTCATTTTTCTTGCTTTCCCGCTATTTCCAACTGTTTATCTCTGGCAGCCTTCTCTCAGTGAGGCATAGGAAAAAGAATGCCTGGTCTGTGTTTCTTTTTCTCCTCTGCACAACTCCAATCTTTGTTTTGTTTCTGTTTTGTGGAGTCTGAACGGAAGAAAATAAAGGAATCAAGGGTTCATTGCATTCCTCTTACACTCTCCCCATTGTTACTGCCCTTCCTCACTGATTTCTTATGAAATGGTAGCTTCAGGGTCAGAGTACCCTAGACAAGACAAAAACGGAAGGGAGTTTGAGGAAGGCACCTAACAATTTGGTGTCCAGCAATCACTGAGCCATATACAACCAATCAAACCCACAGAGTCTCAGTTGGGATTTTTCTTTAAGAAATGCAATACCACATAAAGGGAGGTTTATTTTTTGAATCTAGAAAGGGCGGGGTTAGGAGTTTAAGAATCCCAAGAAGTGGCATTTTCAGTTTGAAGCTGGAGTTCTCTGAATGTAAAGCCACATGAATTTCTCTCTGGGGTGTCTTTCAAAATAGGTTTATATGCTCCGAGGAGAAGATAAGGGGAACAAGGAAGTCCCTGAGCCTGATTTCCCACATCTAATCAGTGCAGTGGAACCATCTGGAAGGCTGCTACAGATGAATTGAGTGTGGTTTTTAAGTAACATGAAGATGACTCAAATGATCTGGACCAGCAGAAGGCACTTTTTCCCAGGACCAAGTTGTTGTTATTGTTGTTCTTTCCATCAAGAAAAGAGTTACCAGAGGAGAACAGGGCCTCATCCACAGAAATACTATGTAAACTTCTTTAGATATGATTCTGGTCTGGCTTGGATGTTTGTTACATCAGCTTTAAAAAACAAAACAAAACCTCTTCAGCTGTGGGCTCTCACTTACTGAGGCAAATCCCTGTCAGGCAGGGTAACCATAAGCAGAATTTGTTGTTTTTGGTAGAGTATGATCTCCAAACATGTTTTAAGTGCAATCCAAACTAGATTCAAATGTCTCCCATGAAAAGGGAAAAACTAGCAGGCCATTGTAAGAGCTGGTGGGTGATCACTGTCCTCTTGGCCCAAAGATTATTCAATGCAGAAAAATTGCTTGAATTATTCCACAAGATGGTAATAGGCTTCCTTGCTAATTAGGAACAACTTATAAAACGAAAACTTTAGAAAATGTATATTTAAAAAATATTCATATTTAGAATGTTGTCTTTCTCTTTTATTTACATCAAGAGAATTATTTTTTGTGATTCTAATGTTTAATGTTAGCTACTAGAAGTCGTATCAGTATATTTCCTTAAAAATAAATTCTTATGGAAATGATATAAATTAGAGAGTGTATGCTAAACATATCCCATCTGTCCATCCATTCTATTAGGCACTATTTTAATAAAGGTTTTCTTTACACAGAAAAACAAAAAGTAAAACAGAGTATATTTGAAGATTAAAGTCAATAATAAAAGGAACAATATCCCTCTTTATGGTGGTAGCCTGAACAGCTCAGTACTAGGTATTTTGCATAATCTATAAATAGCTTGATTTAATGTCTATTAGGGGCAATAGTATTAGAAGGTGAATTTGAAATCCAAATCTGTTATTCTCCTTAACGTTTAACATTTACTTTAAAAATTTAGTTTTATGTAATAATATATTCTAAATATTGGCCACTCTCCTTCACAACAGTAACACACAACAAAATAACATGTTGCAACCTTCCTGTTACCCTCTCTCCTTTCTCTCATTAGATATTTTGAATAGAATCTTTCAGATTCCTATTTCTTGTTTTATATTAGTCTCCCTTCTAGAATCTGGGTTGTTTTTTTGTTTTTTTTTTTTTTTTTACCTTCAAAAACAGCTCCTGTGTCTGGATTTCAGGTTCATGACTAGGGTGTTAACAGTCCTGAGCTGCTTCTGAACCTTAGCAGCAGGTATAGCCTGCAGCAGCTCAGGGAAGAAAGGCTCTCCTAAGACCTCCTTTAAGAGATCTGATGTTGATTTCTAATTTCTGTGTTGGACTTTCATGTGCGAGGTGTCACAGTCTCAGGAAGTTGTATGTCACAAAACAAAGAGATAACTGCGTCGGGAACTTTCTCTGGAACACATTTATATATTAAGATAAAAAGTGAATCATTATTCAGGGAAAGGAGCCTGTGAGTAAACCCTCTAATGAGCTCAAGTATCATTATTTCATCTAATTCATCCAATTGCTCCCCATCCAAAAATTAATTTCAAGCCATGAGGGTAATACAAGAAAATAAAATATGAGTTATGGGTTCCCAAATCTATAGCAGCATTAAAAAATGATCTTTGTACTTATTTTAACACCACAGGTAGAATAGACTAAAAGTCTGCTAAACTAAAAGCAAATGGCAGCTGGGGTTAGTGAAAACGGGGGTGATTTATGAAAAGCACCTCTTTTTTTTCTGTTTCTAGCTCTTAAGTGCATTTTCAATGCCCTCACCCATTTTTTTTTAAACACTTTGTCTTTTTCCTCCCCTTTTCTTCCCTCTTCCCAGTGGAGAAGAATCCTTCTATTCTGTTAGTGCACTGGCATTTACATCTAGCTTCCTACATGCCGTTAGCCAGAGCTCAGCTCCTGTTCTGCTCTTTGTTGGGGAGAGCCCTGTCCTGACCTGACTTCTGCTCTCTGTTCACTTGTGAAGTAGTCTTAGTCTTATCTTTGACTTCGTGTGCTTTCTTTCTCTGCCCAAAATAAAATGATTGCAAAGCCAAATTCTGTTCTCATTTTCCAGAGAACTTCCTCCAAATAGGTTCCTTTCTACACCTCTGCTTACCCCTATTATGGAGTAGTTTTTTTGTTTTTCTTCTTCAACGTAATCTTCTCCATCTCTTCTCTTTACTGCTGCTGTACCATCTCCAAGCCTCTTTCCTTAAATCTTCAGAGTATCATGTACTAAAACCTTCCTCCAGTTTCCTTCTCTTCTGTCTTATAGTCTATCCTAATAACTAACTGCAAGCTGTCCCTCACCCATAAAAGCTGCTTCTACTTCTTACCAATCCATCTCTGTGCTGCAGATTGAATCACTATGTTTTGGGTCTTGCTTGAAGTAAGAACTTTTCATTCAGTGATTTATGGAAACTTGCAGATCTGGAATATCTAGCACACTCCAAACTCAGCTACTCACACAGCAACTACACTGTCTATACTCTCCCTGTTGCCATATTCTTCATGAGTAAAGTTCAAGCAATTACTTCAAAAAATGGCATGTATTAAGCTCTCTCAAGATTTATTCTTTGTGAAATTTCTACAATTATCAGAATATAACCAGGAATACACATTAAATGATGGCAGAAAAAAATATCAATGCAAAAACCAAAAGTAACTGCCTTTGTCTTCTTAAGTATATAAGTGAGACATTAACTGGAATATATCTGGAATATATAACAACATCAATATCAACAATTACAGTAGTAGCTGCTACTGCACACTATGTAATGCTCTAATATTAGTCATACATTCTAAATGGCTTGAGTTCCCATGCCAGTTGAACCACATAGTAACTCGGGGACAAAATACTTACAATGACTATAATATTCATGCCATTGAATGGTTTTAGGGATGAAGATAATGTATAAAAACATGTTTACATGTGGTAGTTGCTCGGTAAGTGATCAGAAAAGAAAATAGCAAGACCCTAATTGGTAAAATCGAATGATACCTTTGGATTCCACAGCACCAGTGTGCTTTATATAATCCAGTTAACACAGAGCTTCTCCAGGCCATATTGTGCTATTTCTTGCTTCTTTGAAAAAAAAATGGCATGGCAATGGGGCAAAGCCTTACATCCTCATATATAGTTTATTGATCCTCATTAAAAATGTAATTCATTAAAAAATGCATGTTCCAGAGAGCTTGATGAGAAGAAATGTGACTTGATACATGGGGAAAATGCAGCCCCTGCCAGAACAGATGAAGGGAAAGCTGAAGGAAGGAAATTACTCCCAACTGAGTCTTTTTCCTACATTGCTTTGTTTATCCTTTTACTTTACCTTTCATTTTTCTCTTTAGGGGGAGAATTTATTTAGTGTACAAAGAAACATTCATAACTCAATAATAAAGAATTAATTGCTCTGCTAAAAGCTAATTGGTAGAAAGAATAACTAAACATTTTTAGAAAAGGTCCTGTGCACAACAACCTTATCTAGACATTATGTTATCTAGATATTATTCCAGTGTTGTAAAAATTAGTATCAGTCCAAAACTACAATCACTGACACCACACCACATAGGATGTTGGCCGTTGCTTCCAAAATTTTACACACATTAAGTATAGAAAAGCTTAGAGACCTAATAGTTCAAGTCTAATCTTTTTAGGGGAGATCTTACCAGTGGATCTCAAGTTCCATGCTTGATCATAAATGAGGACCCAATTATATGTAGCATGAACTGAGCAGGCTACCATCTTGAATTCCTCTGTGAGCTGACTTACATTGCCAGGCCTTTTTTTCTTATGTTGTGTGTTACTGTGCTTAGCAGAAGGTTTTATATTGCATGTGCTTTGAGGACTTCACAAATACCATAGAATATGTAATGCGTTTACAAAACTACCAACAATAAAAGCTGGCATGAGCTTTAAGAAATGTGATTCCCAAGACTTTTATATTTCTAATCATATGCAGAACAAACTGGTTTTAGCTTCCTTGGCATATGGGATGGAAATTCTCTAACAGTCCCTTTGTAGCATTTTAAATTGGCTGGCCATTTTAAAAGGTAACAGCCCTTTTGCAGTAGAATTAAATGAATTAAATTGTTAAACTTAAGTAGAAGGTTTTATGAATTGATGTATTTTTCTTTAGTTCCCTATTCAGAGTTGCATCTTTAAGGGCTGGTTTAAGCAAATATTTATTCAGCACCTACTATGTGTTGGCAATTGTTCTGGCTGTCAGGGAAACCGTGCAAACTAAACACAGTCCCTGCTATGGTGATGTTTAGAGCCTTCGGGGAAGTAACAGACGAGTAAAGTGGCAATTACCATTACTGCTATGATAGCAAAAGTCCAGCATGCTATAGGATTCTCTGGGAGGAACACCCAGTAACCCAGACTTGGAAGAGAGGTGAGAACTACAGAGACAGATAGGAATTAGGCAAAAGAAATGGGAAGAGGAAATGCTTCAAATGAATGGGAGAACATATGGAAACACTGACCAATAATTTATGTCTCTCTCAAATAAATTGAATGAGTATTTTAGACAAATGTTTGCTTCAGTGCTTTACATAAAAACTGTGGAAGTTCAGCAAGGATCACAAGTTAATACATACAGCAGTTATTTACGTATGTATCATGGTCAGAGCATTCTCACTATTTTTGGCAAAAATTTGTTAATAACAAGAATACATATCAGCCAGCAAAATATTGACTATAGAGATTTAATATTTATTAACAGCTCAGAACTTACCTTATAATTTCAACTGGCAGCTCAAGATAAATATTATAGCCACATAATAGGTCCACAGTTGATGGCGGTTGAATTTTTAATGGAAGAAAGTGAAGAAAAGTTGTACACTCTCTAGGAAAAAAATAATCAAGTTTCTTCATTCCAACTTTAGCAATTTCTGTTTTGATACCCTACAGACATGTTCCTTCGAAAGTTTTGAAGAAAGCCCACTTGCTAGAAATTCACATGAGGTAAAATAACATATGAGTTATTAAAAGGTCTTTCAGCAGAACTGGGATTAATTTCCATATCCCTCAGGAGCCCATCTGTACTCCCTTATCACACAAATGGAATTTTGGTATATGGGTTAAAAATTACTTACCAAAAATTAAATTAAAAATAACTGAGCCATAGTCAAATCAGCAGGCTATATTTGTCTTATTTGTTTCTTCATTCAAAACTGGAAAAAAAGAATAGAACTTTCCAAAGCAGGGAATTTATTTCATATCACCATCATGTCAAAGATACACAGTTGAACACCAATAGGCAGTTGCACTCCAATGCCCTGATGTCCAGTGGCCTTCAAGATTCTTCATGATTGGCCTCCCTCTCCCCTCTTCCCAGGCTGCCTCTCTGACTTCACTTCCCACCACCCTCTCCCTTGTCTGCCCTCCTCTGGCTCATTGACCTTGTTGGAATATGCCAAGCTCACTCTTCTTCAGGACTTTCACATCACCTTTCTTTCTGTCAAAAGTACTTCTTCCAGCCCCATATCCATGCATTCTTTCTTCGAGTCCTCAAATGACACAAGACTCCCTTCCTGTCAGTATAAACAAGCAACACTCCATCTTACCCTGCTATGCCACCCTGCTACTCCCTATCCTCCTCCTTACCCCACTTTATTTTTCACCATTTCCCATAGTGCCAGCTGAAATACTATACATTTACTTATTGCTCATCATCTGTCTCTTCAAATACAATACAGGTTTTATAAGCAAGGATGTTTGCTTGTGTTATTATTGCTCAATAAACAATCTTAGAATAGAGCCTGGCATATAGTAAGTGCTCAGTAAAGATTTGTTAAATGAATAAAAGCTAACTACAGAAGCAGGAGATATCTTTCCTTAAAGGTATATAAATATATGACTTTCTGCAATTTGCAATGCTGCCCATATGAAAGTGAAAGATACTGTCCAAGTGATTAAATGAAAGGATTAAAAAGAGACTCCTTACTTATATTTCATATTTAAATGTATTGTTGTTTTCATTTTTTGTTTGTTTTTACATTGTCAAACGCTCTCCACTAAATGGTAACAAATTATATGCTGGTTATAACATCACAGTCTGACATTTTTCCGTATAAACCATCTTCTATGAAATAAATCCACAAATTTTGTATTGATATGATTAAAAGAGATCTTTGTAGACAATGTTAGTGTATGGTAAGCAGCCAGAAGCCATAGGCTATGATCCAGTTAACCCTTTATCGTGATTATCATAATCATTAAATATTTATTGACTATCCTGTTGTGCATATCACAAGGAAATAAAAATTCAGGTCTAGGTAGATTACTGTGTAGGAAGATAGTCTCTCCCCTAATTCCCCACACTTGAAGTAGGAACTTGTATTTTTTTTTTATTTATTTTTCTCCATACTGCTGAAGGTCTTATTTCACTCCTTCTTGACTTTTAAAATTTCCTCCTACTCAATTGTAAACTTTTGAATCATTGAACATTTTGAATCCAACTATTAGCTTTTAAATTCTAATCAGGCCAAAGGAGATTAACAATAAACTCAGATTGGAAAAAAAAAAACTGTATTGCTCCATGAGGAGTGACATAAAAGAGCCATCTCTACCTCAACACATGAAATGTTGTGGGTGATGGACTATGATGTTCATTTTGTAGAATTTAATGATCATGTGGCATTTGCTGCACCCCAACCCAAAGATCTAAGGATATTTCTGATATATTTGGAATATTAGCCCACATAGAGAATGTAAGGATAGAATGCAGTTTTTTGGTTACCAGAGAGAAGTTAGTGGAGAAGAAATGTCTCATCTCAGAATTCGCTACTGTTTGTTTTCCTTTATGTTTCTGGTAATATCTATTCGTGATCAAATAGAAATAGAAATAAATACCTTAGACTGCCATCTTGTGCAGGAAGTAAAACAGCAGGACATTTAAGTAAATATTAAGAGTTTTATGTCTGTTTATTTGTGGCATTTGAAACCTGCTTGATCTTTTCAGTCTTTTTGATCCTGAAGATGTTCATCCACTCCCTCCTTGTATTTTGTTCTCTGAATTGTTCATTGTTGTTCTTTCACAAGCATAGTAAAGTTATTCTTTTTATTATACAACTAGTAGAAAGAGGTTTTGACAATTTTCATTTTCAAATGGAATTCCGATTCAATTTTAGCCTACTATTCTCCCTCATTCTGGAATGTTCCCTGACCATGAAACATGGAATTTCTGTCTAATTTTACAGAATTCAAATTATCCAGTTCTGTTTTGCAAAATTTTATTGCTAAGCTTCTTTGTCTAATAAATATCAAGAGTTAATTTTTCTCTGACAGTGCTGTTCTCTTTTGCTTCTGGTTTGGAGTCTGTATTTTTGTACTTTCTCTTTGCTTGTTCATGGTACATACACATAAACACTTTTCTGGTTTTGATGTGCAATTAGTTTCTATCTTTAATGTGGGATGTGGGTATATATGGGTGTGTCTCTATCATTTTTTTTTTAAGACTAAGCCTCTCCTTCCCTGCTCCCCCTACCCTCATCAAGACTCTGAGAGGCTCAAGTTGCTGCCAAGGGACTCTTCCATGAGAGCACTCAACTTGCCATGGAAAAGTTTGCTAAGGTGCCATTCAATCTCCTAGTCTCCATAGCAAATAATATTGCCATTGTTTCTCCAGGAAAAAGCAGCCTGCATTCAGGTTTCCATGTTTCCTATGTTATGGCAAAACCAGCAGAGAAACCTTCCCAGTCAAAGCAGAATAAAATTTACAAGCCGTTTGCTTGGGCAAAGGAGCCAACTGCACACACAGTGCTTGCTGTTTAATTCAGAACAAATCATATCTGTTCTTATAATTACGTGACAAATCATCCCTTCCAGATGCATTACCAAATGCCTGCAGAGGTGAAGCCTGGATTTTCCCCAGCGCTATGAATGAGTGAAGCAATGCTGGAAAGGGGGCGTACAGGGATACTAAGTACGAAGATATAAGCTTGAGGAGGGATAGATAGCCAGCCGAAACCAGGTTTATTGAACGTGCTGTTTTACACCATGTAAGTCCAAAAGACTCCAGAATGTAACCTTCTCTTTCTCTGAAAAGTGCAAATAACTCCGGGGTGAGTTCTTAGCATCCAGGAAGCCAGCCGCACACAGGGCTCAAACGCCTGGTTGGTTGTCACCCTCCATTATCCTCAGAGGGACTCAGTAAACAGAGGCTGCTTACAGCCAGGAAGGAGAGAGCCAGGTAACACTCTTACTGCCCGTGTGAGAGTATATATGATCATTTTTAAGGTGTACTTGATTGTTTTCATGACCCACACAATTTCCTACGCCTCCCTTAACTGTGGAAGAGCTGAGAAAAGAAAACATTCACATCTAGATGGGGTCAGAGGACTAGAATGAGTGTGGGAATGACCAGACTTTGACATCACTCTCATCCCTGAGCCTTCATCCCTTGATAGGCCCATGGGAGCCCTTAGCTGCCCTGCGGTCTCTGGCATGGGGTCTCTGTTCATGCTCTAAGAGTGATTTTACTGTTTCAGAGGGTGGTGGCCTGTTTGTCCTTCTCAAGAAAGGTGTAGTTCTACTCAATTTAACCTTAAAAGGTTATCCAACTTACTTTTTTTTTTTTTTTTTTTTTTACCTGAGACTATATCCTATATGTAAGTAAAAGGATTCAGTAGTCTTAACGGGGTGGTGTTATTAGCATTATGATTTCTGTTGCTGTAATTGATTCTTGATCGTATATATTGCTTTGTGTTATCGCTTGGCAAATCATATTACACTGATGACGCCTTTGTTTTTATTCAACTTGTTACATTTTAACTGTGATTTTGCCATACAGACTATGAACTTTTCTAGGGCAAGAACAAAAGAGAATCTAAGCGCTATAAGGAAGTCGAGCAATTATTTGACCTACTCTTTCTCTTCTCCTCTATTCCATTTTACAGATGAAAAAGCTGAGGACCCCGAGATATAAAATGACTTGCCTTGATCCAGTAGCTACTTGGTAGCAGACAGAGCTAAGGCCTGGATCTTAATTTTAATCTCACTGTCCTCTGCACCCTTCTCTTCTAGTTCTTTCTTGCACAAATGACTGTATAATTAAATACTTCATTTTGTGGATTTTGTGACCTGGAGTTTCAGACTGGAGTGACTGAGGGTGTGCAATAGGCTCCATCAAGGAGACCTGGAGGAGGAGGTGGGACTTCATCTGGGCCTTGCGTAATTCACTAGGTGCTTGGAAGGAAAGAGTAACACGTCCAGTTACTCTCAGTGTACTAGCAAGATCACTGAACTAATGTCGGGAAACCTGCCTTAACCATGAAATTAGGGCATGACTTCTGAAAGCTCTTTATGACTCTAAATCCAAAGAGCCTATATAGATAGACGCTATCAGACTATGTTTATGACTTTGTCATTAGAATCTCTTTTGTGCCGAATTCAACTTAAGAGTTGTTGTGATTCCTGAGCTGGCCTGTACGTTTATTTTTAAATGGGGAACCTAGCATCAAATCTAAAGTCTACCCTCCAAAGCTTTTATATCCTGAACCTATGTGCGTGCACACTTTTTCTTTCCCCTCCCCCAGCACGCCCCGGGATAATAAAAAATCAGAAAGGTCTGACAAAGGAGGAGGGCTCTCAGGACATGCTCCTCCATAACAGTCTTGCAATTTCCAGCGCAAGCTGGAGCAGTGCGATGTGCTGTGTGGTTGGAAAAGCAGTTTGTTCTCTGCTAATGACAGCTGTGGATACTGAAATGAAGCACAGCAGGTGGGACAGCGGTACTCAATTTTCAAAATCTGTGCCCTAAAATGTGTTTGCCTAAACCTTGTCTCACCACCCTTTAGGGGCCTCCACATCCATCAAAACCAGACCCCAGGAAAGGAATTCAGGCTTCTATTTCTCACCAGTGCTTTCACAATCGCTGCTATGATTCAGAGGTTGTCTGGAAAGTTCAGTAGCCAAAAGTTCCCTCCTTCTCCCTCGAGTGATAAATTAAATCACTTCCAGTTCCCAGGGTGGGTGTGGGGGGCGGGGGCGGGGATTGGCCTTGCCTAGGTATCCACAATAACTTTGAAAAGGACATACAATTCCTCACAAGCATGACTAACAGCATTATGTTGTAAGGAATTCATTTTCTCAAAATAATACATGGTTAAGGTGTTAATAATGCCATTGTCTGTTTCTGAAAGCCATGAATGAGGAAAGAAAAGTTTGCATTTTCTGTGTGTTGGAGGATTTTTAAGCTTTTCAGGTGTAGTGCGTTACGCTAAATTCTTACATTGACTTTTTGTATAACGTGTGCTTACTGGAAAACTACCACTTTTCCCTTCTAAGGTGAACGTGGATGCATGGTGTAGGTTTGTAGAGTGTTATTAAGATATTTAGAAAGTTGCAAGGCAAAACGTACCCCCTCAGGCAAATGACTGATGCTTTAAGTGCTCTTCTTTACCAGCATGTTGAATAATCTTTTTTCCTTTATGTTTTTCAGTCGTCACTTAGGCATAGGTAGAGGGGGTTAATGAGCTTTCAGCTCTTACCTGAGCAATTTCTTAGGTGGGTACCTCCAGTAATTCTGAGAGTGTTTGTGTTATTTTAAGCTGCTGTTGAGTGGATAATTTACCAGAAACTCCTAGTTTCATAGTTCTTTTACTTTTTAAATGTTATTTTTCCTCAAGAAGAAAGTTCTCAGCACAGCATTTCAGGTCCCTTGTGTTGGGGGAAATCCCCTGACAGCAAGATCTCCCAAGGAAGATGCAGATGGCACAGTTGTGAATTCAACAGACTTTACAGAAACGCATCAGACTTTTCAAATCCAAATGCATTATCTTTCCATGTAATTCAATCACCTGTTATTTTATGGCTCTGTTTGATTTGATTAAAACCTCAGCAACCAAATCACTTGTATTATACATTATACAACTTCCTATTTTTATTTCCATCACTTTTGATCCCTTTCGGCAGGTTTCACCAGATAATTCAGTTACAAGCTCTTTTAGAAAAATTACAATTTAATCAATAAAGAGAAAGGGCCAAATTTCTAAACAAGATCAAGGGATATAAAACAACACAAAAATTTATCTTTATTTCAAAAGTTACATTTGGTGACATTTTTGGCATGTGTGTGTGCTGTTGTATCCTCTTTGGTGGTTAGATAGATGACAGCCACCAGTTTCTTGTGCATTAAATGAATGTGATAGATAAAGACCTGATTAAAATGAACAGAATCCTGCTCACTGGTAGGCAATGAACTCTGCCAAGAATTTTAGGGGGAAATAAATGAAGCTCCTGAACTTAAGAAGGGACAAAGAGATTGAAGTATACTTTGGTAGCAAGACTATTTGTTCTTGTATAGAAAGAGTGAATTTTTTTTCCATGGGACATTTACTATGATAGCAGGTGTTTTTGGTTTTGTAGCAGTCTACTTCAGTGTGGCTCAAACATTAGCATGCATCAGAATCACCTTGGAGGCCTTGTTAAAACTCCATTGCTGAATCTTGGAGAAATTCTGATTCCTTGAGGGCTTTGGATGTGGCTAGTCAAGCTTCCAGCTTCTGCTGCTGGTCCACACAGCATGGGCTGAGTAGCACCACTCTACATAGGAACCAATTTTGAACAGTCTTACACCTTTTTATTAGCTTGTCCATTACCATGGTGACAGAAAAAATGCCTCTGCCATAGATGAACAGCACAAGCTTAAAGAAAAACTAGACTGAATCTTTTTTCCTATGTTAATTTGCATTTGTTCATAGCATTTTTAATATCATACTAATTTTTAATCTTGGATCCAAGTTAGTTGGCTCAATGCGTTTGTAAATACTTTTCCATATCAAATTTTAGAGCATCTTTTCCCCCCCCATTGAGGTTAGCATAGTCTGTGACATGGCATGTTGTTTTCCTGCCAACTCACAGAAGTGAAGAAATCCTTTCAACACCCAAGAAAAGTTTTGTAGGACTCTACAGTGTTCCCTGCTTTGATCTGAAACAAGAAGAAGCTGACATTAGTCATGTATTTTACTTTAGACAGCTACTTCCAGATTTGTCAGATCAAAATATCTTATAAATGACTCAAATGTTATAACAAATGGTTCAAGCCTCATGGCATTTGTGGAAAACAATTTAATGGGGTCCCTGAGCAGCTACAGGATAAAGAAATTTGAGTTATGAACTCTAGCAGCATTTTGATGTGGGGTTTGCATTCTGGTGTGCCTCTGTGTGTACTAAGTATTTCTCTCTTTGTAGAACTTCTGGTTTCTTCTGTGGCAAGGTCAGAACGAAACATGCCTGCATTTTCTGTAGCCTCTGTGGCTTGGCAAGGAATTTATTTCTCATAGATGTGGAACTCTCTATGTAGATATAAAGATGGAACCAACTTTAAAGAACATCTGATTTAGAGTCCTTATTTTACAGATGAGAGAAAAAACACACTTCAGTGACTTTTATATCACCGTATATTTTTAAAGTGCTATTTCTAAATTTAGAAGGTTTTGAAAATTAATTTCAAGGTAGGTCCTTATGAAAAGGAAGTTAGTTGGTAACCCCCAATGTGTTTGCAATTTTGATGCTCTTTCTCCAGCAAAAAGAGGTTTTACCTCTAATTCAGTGGATGAAAAGCCAATATCCTTAGCATAACTGTTTTTCTCTCTGGTGGGTGACGGAACTTTAAAAAGGAGACATTAGGCCCGTTCACTCATTGACAGAAGGGTTGTGGGGCACCCAGCCATGTAGTACCTAGACTAAGTATTCTTGTCATCTGGTTTAACATGAAATTGACAAACATTTTTTCATTCCAATACTTATGAGCTAAGGTCATGAGACAGTGGATTGTTCAGATTCTAATGAACATATACATTCTAGTGAACACTATACACGTAATTATCTGCAATGCTCTTCTTGGTAACAAATTAGAATTCTGTTATAAGGTTGTCACACTAACAATACCACAATAATAAAAGTGATTATTTATTAAGTCCTTATGTGTCAGGCACTGTGCTAAGCATCTTGTATGACTTGTTGTCTATTAATTGTCACAGCTACCCTTTCAGTATAGTAAGTATTGGTTCCATAATTATATAATATTAGTAAGTACTATTATTATTTCCATCCTGTAAAAACAGAGCTGCACCTTAGGGAGGTCAAGTAACTTACCCAAGTTCACACAGCTGTGAAGTACTAAAACCAGGATTTAAAACCAGGTCTTTCCATCATTTCAATCTATTAAACTCTGCCACCTTCCAAGGGAGTAAGAAGGATTATGTTCTCATGAATGAAGAGTTAAATACAAATTCAAGCTGAATGGGCAAGTGTGTTTTCCTTCTTGACTCCTAGGATTTGCTGCAGAGTTTTTTTGGCAAAGAAAAATTCACGCTCTGGATTTGTGGGGACTTATTATAAAAAGTCACTCTTTTTACTAGCCACAATGAATGTATTTTTCCCCCATGGAGGAAAAAGGTTTGAGAGGGGTGAGGTGGTTAGAAGAAGTTGGAGGAGAAGACTTGCATGCCCAGGCTTGCTAAAAAGCATGGACCCCAGGTGCAAGAGTAATTGTTTAATAATTCTTCCTCCTAATACATTCATATCCACAGGGGGCCAGTTTGAGAGATGATTAGGTCACAAGTGAAATGAGTTTGGTGGTCTCAGCATAATCCCCCTTGGACATTAGTTCACTCACAAAATTGCAGTACAATTTTGTCCATGTCTGCATTATTGTCTGCTTCAACTCAGGAGATGCTCAGAATTGAATTAGCAAGGGGCTCTGGGTCAGTCTGAAGGTGTGCAGAGGCAACCCATGGTATAAGGAATAGTGCCTTGTCAACAGAGTTGCACATAGACAGGGCAGCTTGTCCCATACCTCTTTGTCTCTAAATCCAACCTCCTGTCCCTCTCCAGTAGATAAATGGTGTACACTGTAAGTTTCCAGCCTCTTACCAAGTGAGGTTATCTGAGTCATAAATAAGGGCCATCCAGTTATACCTGCTTTACACTTAGACTGATTTGGATACATAACCTTTACTAAGACTATTGTGATGCACAAATTGGTTGCGTTGCTTCCCTTGGTGAATATTCTTCTCTTAAAAAGGCATAAGTAAGTTGATGAGGAAGCAAAATCTCCTGAGAAGTTAAAAATAATTTAAGCTTATCTAATCTCATCAAGAAAGTTCCACAAAATTTAACAAATTAAATTTGAAATTAGAACATGAAGGAAAGAAATTATATCATGAAATAAAGCTCTGTCAAATAACTAAAAGATCGTATTGTACCTTATCCTAAACACTTGCCACTCTATCATAAAAACCTTTAAGATTGAACTGACATACCTGTGATTATTTAATTATATGATTATTATAAACTACTGGATAAATTACCCATTAAAGTCATTTTTAATCCAATTAAAATCATGACAGTTCTAGTTGACTCAATTCAGTCTCCTAAATCATCTGTAGAAAATAATGTGGAATAAATTAAGTGCCCAACAGTTAATATGCTTTTGCGCAGTATTTTAGAATCGTAGATGTTTAGGACTAAAAGGGACTTCCTATTTAGTCTAATTCCATTTTATATAGAAGAAACTGAGGCACAGAGATTATGACTTGCCCAGTGTTACACAGTGAATCTGTGACAAAAATCCAGGTGTCTTCATTTTTAGTTTAGTTCTGGTTCTATCGAGCCAATTATTCTTGTATTTTTTTCCACTGTAACATGCCTGTGTGTGCACACACAAGCACATAGCCTGACTACTTCCACAGTTACTTCATACCACTAGGTTATATTCAGGGATACATACAATTCCCAGCATTCCAGTTACAACTTCATCTCCCTTCCCCTTCCGCTCAAAAAAGTACATGGAATAAGAATGAGTAAGAGCAGCATTATCATGAGGGTTATTTTGAATGGGCAGAATTACATTCATAAATATATATGCATGTATGTATATAAAATCATTCCCATACCTTGCTACTAAAACACTTATTAATGGCAGTTATTAATGAGACTTTTGTTAGACCAGGGGCCTATAACCTGTAACTCCCACCAGCCAAATCTGGCGTGCTGCCTGTTTTGCAAATAAAGTTTCACTGGAATGCAGCCATACCCATTTGTGTAAGTATTGTCTGTGCCACTTTCACTCTACAACAGCAGAGTTGCATAGCTGGACAGAGCATATGGCCCACGAATCCTACAATATTCACTATTTGGTCCTTTACAGAAAAAGGTTGCTGATCCCTGCGTTAGACAATTCTTCCAACTTAAGGAATACAGTCATACTTTTTGCATTACTCTGTTGTTCTTAACCACTCAACAGCACTGGACACCATTGCTTATAAGCCCCTTCTAGAAACTTTTCCAGAATTTATTGCTCTTCATTGATCTTGTCCCTCTTAACACCTTTACGATCCCTTTTTCTCTTTCTGCTTTTAAACAACTTTGTACATCATTCACATGTCCCCAAAGAATGGTATAGCACATTAAGAACATTATTGTTTAGTAACTGACATGGATGCATTACTGCGTGCTAAACACAAAGAAAATTGAATAATAATGGTAGCTAACCCCTGTTTAACACTTTCTATGAGGTAAGATAGAACACTTCTACACACACGCACATACGTGCACACACTCTTAACCCTCATGGCATCTCTGCTAAGTATACTAAATAGGTATTTATAGAGCCCATTTTACAGGTGAGTAAACTAAAGTTAAGTACCTTTACCTAAGGTTACACAGCTAATCATAGCAGTCAGTGGGAAAGCTAGAATTTGACACAAGTCTTTTATCTCCAGAGCCTATGTGTTTTACTTTCCTCTGGTACTAAACTTAAGATCATAAAGTGAGATAGAGAATTAGAAAATCTTTCAGTTAAATACTTCCTCTTTCCTTTCAAGGAGAGGTTTCAAGGGAGGCTTTTAGATTTAAAAAGGGAGCATTCTTTACTTGCTTAGTCTGTTTTCATTCTTCCACCACTTGCTAAATGCAAGTTTTTCTGTTCCCTCCTCATCTTCCTGATGAAATTACATACTGTGGAATAGATTATAGCTACGTGATTCTTTCCTGTAGTAGGAGGAAAACATAACTAAGAGTAGAGAGTGCAGCACCAGAGTCAGACTATCTAGCTTCAGATCCCAGCTTGACCATCGAATAGCTGCATGCCCTAGGGCAAGTTCTATAACTTCCCTGAGCCTCAGTTCCTTATCCTGAAAGTAGGGCTGATGATAATAAGCACCTCATTGCAGTTATTGTGCCCATTAAATCTGTATCTATGCAAAGCCCTTAAAATGGATCTTGGTGCTTGGTGAGCTCTCAATAATATTACTTAAAAATTGTGATGGTGGTGGTGATGATGATGATGATGATGAAGCTAAGAATTCTCATAAAGCATTCCTGTGGAGTCTTACCAATTGCCATGCCCTGCCTGGCCTTTGGAGTTTTATTATGGAGACTGCATAGGTGACATGGGCAATGGCTGGGGGAAGAAACTTCTCCATTCTCTGAAGTCATCCCTCCGCATTCTGTAACTAGATCTTGGTCTCCCAGCATGGGATTAGTTTACCATCTACCGAGGCAGATGAACAGGGTGTATAGAACATAAAGGAGGCAGCAAATAAATATTAAACAATTCTGACATGGTTGATGGAGAAAATGCTGTGGCTTCTTGGATTAGGTATTCATTATTGGCATCCTATATTCACCGAAAACCCCCAGTGGTTTTGACGGAGTAAACCAACACACTGATGTTCATGATATTGGCCAACTTCTAAATCAGGTGATTATAGTTTACTTGTCTCAGTCGGATTTCTGATGGGTTCTTCTCTACTTGTCCTAAAGTAGGGGTCATCAACCTCTGGCAAACAGGCTCAATTTCATTGCTCAGACATTCCCTGAAGTATATACCCTATTCACCAAAAAACTGTCGAAATGTTAGTCATGACATACATTACATTTGCATGGTGCTCTACAGTTTACAACAGGGCTTTCATGTGAATTATGTCATTAGATCTTTGCAACATCCTGGAGTTATGGAATCTAGGAGTTTGAGGGAATTGCCTGACAGTATAGCAGTTGAGCTGTAGATGGAAGGGGTTTCTCATGGGTGTTTTGCTGTTTGATGCTTCAGGTCCTTTGCTTAGGCTGTTTCTTCTCCTACACCTGTAAAGCTTCTCTCTTAAGGTTCAACTCAGGCATCATTTTATTTAGGAAAAGTTCTGACAGCCTCTTGGTCCTGTCCTTTTAGCTCCTTACTCCTTCTTTGTGCTTTCATCATGCCCCCCACAGCACCTAGTGTTCAGGTCTCTTAGCACATTTACCATATTAAATCAGCATTACATATTTACATATTTGCCCATCTAGTTCCCACCCCCAGGCCTTACTGTGAGCACCTGTTACACAGAGAAGCTGTTTATTTTCCATTGACCTTTTCATTTCTAACACATAGCACAGCACCTGGCATGTAATAGGTGCTCAGTAAATGTGTAACATATTGAACAAATCTGATTCCAAATCCTCGGCTCTCTGCAACACCCTCCCTGTACCAATATAGGTGCCCTCCTGCCAGACTCCAGCACCTTGCAAACATCCACCACGTACCAGAGGCTATAAGGTAAAACCAGATGAAACAATGCTTGACTGACAGCAAAAGATGATACGACTAACTTGAAGAATAATAAATGAAATGGCTGAAGAATGCTTTCATGCTATGACATATCAAATACCAATTAAGTTCACTGTATATTCAGTACAAGCATGCTAAGAGGATGCAGGCAGCTCAGGCAGCGGGGGAGCCTTGTTGAGATGGGAGGTTTTGAGATGGGTTGCTCATAAATTGATGCAGAGGCCCTGGAGGTAAACAGCTAGAGAAGAGGTAACTCATGGTGGGGGTGGGGGAGATAGGATTCAGTTCCTCTAGTTGGATGGCAAGGTAAGGAGGATTTTCAATTTCAGGGTGAATAATTGAATCTGATAATAGAATTGGAGCTGCTTGTGTAAGTGTGCATCAAGATAACCCTTGAGCCTGACTTACCCTCATTGTTCCATTCCTTTGAGATCAACCAAGAGTTCCAACTCCAAGAGAAAAAGGCAAAGAGAGCTGTCTGCTCTATTGCAATGCCTCATCACTCTGCAGTATATCTGTTTTTCTGCTCACACCGCATATACAGACATCAAGGATTTTTTTTTTTGGTGGGTTACCATGCCTTTGCTAAAAATGAAATTTCCTTGACCTGAAATACATCCTCCTTCTTCCACCCTTTCATCTCTCTAGTCAACTCTTACATATTAGTCAGGGTTCAAGTCAAGTCTCTGACCAGCCTCACCCTAACAGAGTTGGGGACCTCTCTTTAGTGTTGCCATCATACTTCCTCCTTCTTAGAACAATCAGTTAAGGATTGAACAGTTGTCCATGTACTCAACCACAGTAGAATCAACAGGAGGATAGGAGCTTTATCATGGTCTTATTTGTTATTTTCAGAGTCTAGCCAATAGTAGACTCTTGGTAAACATTTGTAATAAGTAAAGGAATGAATGAATTAATGACTAAGCAAATAAATCCCTTATATCCTCTTGGTCCCAACCTGATAGACTTTCTGACTCCCTACCTATACCACTCTTGTACCTATTTATTACACACAACCCTCTATACAAGTGACATTGACCACAGACAAAAGAATGTGAAGAACAGAGTTTAAGCAGCTCACAGTTGCAGTTTCTAGTTACTCAGCTCTCTTAGCTCAGATTTACCAGCTTCAACTGTCTTGCTGGCATCCTTTGATTTTACCCTCCTTTTGTGCGAGTTTCCCTTTTGATCCTTCTCATCAAACTTCTCAGTATCCTAGTCTGCCATCTCAGAACTCCCAAGCCTTCTCTGAGCTTTTGTCTGGTCCCCAGTTTCCCCTCTGCTTCCCTCCTACTTTTCCTTATGCTCTTCCTCCTACTTTTCTGCTTATGCTCTCATTACACTCAAACATTAGTTGCCTGCCTTCCAGAGATCCAGGAAGTATTCCAAGTCTTGCCAGCTTCCCCCATTGTCACTCATGGGTAGAACAGGAGAAGAAGCTAGCATGGGATTTGAAGTCAGAGCCATCTGGGTGCCAGTTCAGGGTTTGCCGTGTATTATTTGTATTATTTGTGTAACGTGGGACAGATTAATTCTCCAAACCTCGGTTTGCGCATATGTAAAGTGGAAATAACGGTACAAATACATGGCTCGTAAAGTTGTTGGCAGATTAAGTGAGATGTAAGGTACTTGAAATACACATACCTAGAAAGTTGATTAGCATGGCTTCTTATCACATATTCCTCACAATTATAATACACATTCACGTTCCTAGTCATTCCTTTTAGCAGATTGTACATTTTAAAATAAACACCCACATTTGTGTTTGAACCCAGATAATACTAATTTTTCCCCATTGAGAGACACAAGGTGCCTTCCCTGAGCTGCACAGATACCTCCTTGGGATGTCCATTTCTAAATTAGGGGCCCAGCTGACCCCATCTCAGAATCTCACCCTGCATTGGTGTGTCCAGACTGTTGGGGAGAATAGGAGCGAGAGGTGAGGCCCAGCCAGATCTGAAGCCTCACCCCTGCCCATCATCTATCCTCCTGGCATCTTTCCCCTGTTTGTGGTTTCATTCATTGTTGGATTGATCTGCTGAACCGAGAGGCGTTCTGGAGCAGTTGCTTTATTCCATCTTCAGCTTGCAGAAGATTTGAAGGAAATTGGTTCGAGGTGAAGCTCTGAGCTACCACAGTACTAAAGGTCGCTTCCCCTTGCCCTCAAGAAGGAGAGGATGTTTCTCCAGGTTATATAGTTTCTGTGCCTCAGAAGGGGCCACGTTTCAGTGGTGTGGGGTGACCCTTCTGTATTGTTTATACCAAGAAAGCGCTTTGAGACAAAATAGGGTCTATTAATCTGAGATGTTGTGTGTGCCTCTTTGCTGTCTGAGTTTGGTTGTTTGTTTCATCTGCTGAGGGAGGTTTGTTTTCTTTTTTTAAAATCTGCGATGAAATAAGAACACCACATTTACTGTGATTTATCTGGGGGAAGAAAAAAAGTGAAACTGGAAATGTTTGTCCTTAGGAGATTTGTATAAAGTTCTGTCAGATGATGTTGAGAATGAAACGGGCAGGAGAGATGGAGAAGCGATAAAAGTGCCGTTTTGAGTTTGTGAATGGAATCAAATTTCAATTATGACAACAGTTAAACACAGTGATTTTTCTGTATTTTCAGGGATAAAAGCAACACAATTATTTCTTTTGCAGTGCCCCGTAATCTCTAATAATTTATCCGTTTTCATTTAATGCCTCTAAAATGGGCAAGGAGAGTTATGCACAGCCTGCAACCTGTAATAAAATGGTCAGTTTCAACACAGCTATTGAGTGGGAGGCAAAGCGAGGACCGCTGTGTAGAGAGGTGCTGGTACTGTACGCATTAATCAATAAGCAAACGCTGAATGCTGCTAGATAGTCATTTACCCTTGACAAAACAAGCAATGATAATTGGATGATAATGTGGTAATTTACCTTTATACATTTTACCCTTGTTGGATTTTTAGAGGTCATTGTTGTATCTGATAAATTTTAGGGTAGAATTCCAGCTTTTCGCTGTGCAAGACCAATATCTGAAGCTTGTACCTTTTGCTGCTTTTTCCTTCAAATAACAGAATCTTATGAATTAGTGCTTTCATTATATTTGTGTCTATTAAGTCAGACTACAGTTTTCAAGGTGCTTTTCTATTCTAGGGAGATCTGCAGGGCACTTAACCTACATTAGACCTAAGAGGTCTGAGGGTTCTTCAGAAGACAAAGAATTTCTAGATACTTTCCTTGAGGAGGTGTCAAGGGCAATACAGACAAAAGACTGATGTCTCCTTTAACAGCTTGATAAGTATCTCAGGATATTCTGCAGGAATCAGTTCGGTTTCTACAAAGTACTGTATTCCCATTCAGCATGATATGGCTGAATATGTGTGTGTGCTACATGTGACAATGGTGAAGACTTATCTTTGCCCTGAGGGCTGAGTGCTGTAACACTGCTCAAGCGATAGGCTTGATAGAAGTGATGATTTGGAGAGATGATCTGCTTTAAAAAAAAAAAAAAAAAAAAAGGCACATTAGAGATGTGTAAGAATTAAAAATGTGACTCTCTGTTTATCTGGATTTTATTTTATAAGTTCCAAAGGCATTTCTATTCGTGGCATCGAAATCCCTTGTAAAAGTAAAGTAAATCATTCTTGTATTGACCATTTTTTTCATGTTGTTCTATTGAGACATCTTCCCAACTGAGTTTCTTATTGAGTTGTATTTCTATAAGGGTATTGTAGGTTAGCAGCACATTTTTATGGTACACAAAAGATGTGCCTTCTGAATTTCCAATGCCTTGCATATTGTTCCCCACAGAAGAAACATCTCGGAAATGCTAAATAAATCAAAACAGAAACATTTGGCTCTTGACTTGCTGCCGGAGTTTTTTTTTTTTCTCCTTTCGGTTTACATTGGCTGGAATATCCATTATGATCCATCTTACCTATTTGATTAATTTGTAATAAATTCGGCCCTTTGGAAGCCTCTTGCTGCATTTCTGGACAGGTTACTCTTGTAGAAGGTTTATTTAATATGTGTCTCTGTGTACCTATATGAATGAAAATTTAATATGGTTTAGAAGCCTTTAAAAACACACACGCACATAGTGTTTGCTCTGAATTAAGTGCTCATATCTGACATAGCCTTGTGGTAAAAATCCATAAATGTATAGGCAGACAAAATTGTTTAGAAGACAGTTTCTTCAGAAATTGATGCGACACGTGGTATCATTTCAGGGGATGAAATACCATATTTCAGATGACCAGTAAATGTAATTATAAATACTAGATTGGAATAGTTATTTTTGTGTTTTTTTTTTAATTTTTCTCCCGATCGCCTATATTATTTGAAGTGCCACAGCCACATTGCAGGGTTCACCTTCAATTTGATGCAGTGATGTAGTTGCATCCCTGTGGGTGAGAAATGTTCCTCTCCAAATAACTGTAGCAGCATAGCAGGAATATTTTGAGTCAACCTTCTCTATATTATAGCAAGATAATAAAAACACCTCTACTCTTAACCATCACCAGGTACTGAGGAAGGCATAACAAATTCATTTTCTGATCTTGGAAATAAGATCAAGGTAGGAAACAATACCCCCATTTTTCAGACAAAGACATTGAGGACCAGAAAACCACATTTAAAAATGTGTTAATTGTCTTTTATAGAAAAAATAATGAGAAAAATAACATTAGCCATTTTCATGGTATATATCTCACCCTACTCCTTTGGTTATATGTATTACCACCATGTACATTAAGAAAGCCAGGGAAAATAGTTATCTTACACGTATGTTTTGTGCTTGCTGAGGTAAACAATGAGTGAATGGTGCTTGCCGTGTGGAGAAAATAAAAACAGAGGTTAGTTGGTACATACTTGCCTCTTATTCCTTATCTGAATGTTTTACATTCATATATAATATGGAAATATGTAATACATGTGTTTACTAATTACGTCTGATGTCTGTCTCTTAACTTTGTCACTCTCAGAATTTCCTTTTAGACATGCACCATGTGTCAACTGAATTCCACCCATAGTCTGAGCCACACGCTCTTCTCAGCACTCTAAGATAGTTAGACAAACACTCTCCACTCAGGGGAGTTATAATCCAGTAGAAGAAATAGTGGATTTATATAATATTTATATAATATAAATTAAGAAATATAATATTTCTTCTACTGGAGTTATAATCCAGTAGAAGAAATACAACAAATACAACAATAAGTAAGTTAAGGCAGACTAAAGTACATTGGGTGTAGGTACTGTACTTCAGTGGTTCAGAGGAGGAAGTAGTTTCCTGTTGAGGTTCAGAAATGCTTCAGGAATGAGTTGGACTGGTTTGATTGAAAGAGAGAACAGCATGACTCAAGGCACAGGGACCAAATATCTTGGGAATAGTTATCTGGCATCATTATTACTGTAGAGAAAGGGGAACCCTTGGATACTATAAAAAGACACTGGGCCAGGCAGAGGTTGCAGTGAACCGAGATCACGCCACTGCACTCCAGCCTGGATGACAGAGTGAGACTCCATCTCAAAAAAAAAAAAAAGCCAGGCGCAGTGGCTCACACCTGTAATCCCAGCACTTTGGGAGGCCGAGGCAGATGGATCACCTGAGGTCGGGAGTTCGAAATTAGCCTGGCCAACATGGTGAAACCTCATCTCTACTAAAAAAAAAAAAAAAGTCAGGCGTGGTGGCCGGCACCTGTAATCCCAGCTATTTGGGAGGCTGAGGCAGGAGAATGGCTTGAACCCAAGATGCAGAGGTTGCAGTGAGCTGAGATTGCGCCACTGCACTCCAGCCTGGGCGACAGAGCAAGACTTTGTCTCAAGAAAAAAAATGACCCTGGCCAAGGAGAGTCCAGCAAAATAAATCCCTGCTCCAAAGAACCAGATCGGTGCCTGCCATTGATCCCCGATGGACCTCCCTATATGTCTGGGGCCACAACACACCTATGCCTTGAGGCAAGAGAAAGGTTATGGAGGCCCTTGAGTGTCAGGTAACAGATGCTATTGTGTCCCCACAAAGCAGATCCTAGTGCTAGGCATATAATAGACAATAATAACTATAACTGTCTTTAGTCAAATACCTACTCTGATTCAGATGAACTTTGGGGAAATTTTTTTAGGTTATCTTTTCATATTTTGCGCCTTCTTATCCATTAGGTCTCAGCCTAAATGTCATCTCCTCAGAAAGACTGTCTTGATGACACTTCTGAGAGTACTGCCCTCTCTAAAAGCCTTCCTTACCCTCTGCAACTGCATCCTGTTCCTTTCCTTCGTAATACTTAAGTCTTAACTGCATATGTATTTGTCTGTAAATTTGTTTTTCTTTTTCTTCCTGCTACACCATTGGATTTTTGAGAACAGGAACTAGATCTGTTTTATTCACCATCCTATCCCAGCACCTTCAAAAAGTCCCTCTATAGCAGGCACTCAAAAATTGGTCAAATGGTGATATTCACAACAACCTAATAAAGTAGATACTATTATCTTAATTTTTACAAAAGAAGAAATTGACATTCACAGAATGACTTGCTCCAGTTAATCAATAATCTACCAAACCTAGATTCAAACCCAGTCTACATGATTTCAAAGCTTATAGTTGTATCCTTGCCAGACGATAATCTTCCTCTAATAGGAAGACGAAATCTGTATTAGTCTGCCAGGGCTGCCATGACAAAGTATCACAAACTGGTTGGCTTACACAACAGAAATGTATTGTCCCAGAATTCTATAGGGTAGAAGTGTGAAATTAAGGTGTTGGTAGGGTTGGTTCCTTCTGAGGCATGTGAAGGAGGCTCTGTTCCAGGCCTCTATCCCAGCTTCCGGTGGTTTGCTGACAATCTTTGGCAAACCCTTGCTTGTAGATACATCATTCCAATCTCTGCCTCCATCTTCATGTGTCATTCACGGTGTGTGTCTAAACATCTTCATTTTATATACAAATAGTCACATAGGATTATGGCCCAAAGTAATAACCCCATCTTAACTTCATCATCTGCACCACTTCTATTTCCAAATAAGCTCATATCTGAGTTAATGGGGGTTAGTACTTTAACATATGAATTTGGGAGAGAACACAATTCAACCCTTAACAGTACGTTTTTAGCAAATGACTGACTAATCTCAAGGCGTAGTAATTGGTTTTGTGTTAAATGTACTATTCATAATGTAGAAAAATGTTCTAAAAAAGGGGATAAGTATCCTAGTTTTATCCTAACATTAAACTTAAAGAGCCATTCAGTCGTCTTTTCTAAAAGATCATGAGAATCTCAAAGATTATGTGATCAGGGACTCAGAACTTGGATGTTTTATAATTTTGCATCTTAGCATGGAAACAAAATCAGAAGTTAGGCAAGTAAGCATAATATTTGAAATCACTTTGCCCTATAATTACTGCTAGATTAGATTGGGATGGACTTGACTTCATTCTTCTGTCTTGAGAACTTTACTTTAGGTAAAGAGTCGTTTTTAGCCAGCATTGGAAATTCTTAGTAATAATGCCCTTGCAATCAGAAGGTAGAGGTTTAGTATATTTCAATTTAGTTCTTACCACGTATAGTGTCAGAGCACGGTGCTAGGCTCTAGAGAAAAGGTGCAATTTCAGGATGATTCATTTATTTCTGTGAATTTTTTCCTATATGCTGTGTCTTTATGTCACTGAAAGAATATACTCTATCATATGTGTGACCCCTGAGACCTAGGGATGGGCATCTTTATCCAGAAGGGAGAAGCTTTGAGAAGTCTTCACATTGTAGGACACATATAAACCTATTAATGGGGAGAGGTTGTTTCTAAAATGACGAACCAAGTTATTGACCACTAACACATAAACATGCCTAAGTTTGGAATGTGACATGGGAGGTAGGGTCTGACCAGGCACCAGGAAATATCTGTTTTCTTCTTAGCTGTCTGACAAAGATAACTAGTAGGAGAAATGTGAGATTACAAAAGAGGAAATGGGGAAATAAACCATGACAAAAATAAATGAGAAGAGACAGATAAAACAGAAGGAAAGGTAAGTTAGGGGAAAAAAATAAAAGGAAAACACAGGTGAAATGAAAACGGAGATTTGAGCAACCTGGAAAACATGAAAAAGGATTGAAATAATCATCAGTGAATGCCAAACACAATTTGACATAATTTTTCATGTTGTTTTCCTACCAATATTCCAGCCTTAAAACTTACCTGGAGTACCTGGAATGCATTTCCTCACTCATGACCTTTCATAACTATCAAATAGAAATGATTTTCTTTCACTCTACTTCAGCTGTACTTGAAAGTGCTTGATGGTCTTGGGAAGGAATTACCAGTAAATAATAAACTCACAGTATACTGAAGTCACATATAGTTTTTTTAAAACCTGGGAAATGTTTCTCTTTTTTCCTATAAAATCCCCTTTACCTTTTATAGGCTCTGCAGCCATTTGTTTGTTTTTAATAAAGGAAAAACCTATTGGACAGATTTTTGAATGTTGTTGAAACAGGGCATGACTGTCACTACAGTAAAGAATATCCCATGTAAAAGAGGTTTCAGTATGTATACCGGGCTCTTACAGGCTGATTCTGTAAAATAATGAAGGAAACCATTGGTGAATTAAACAGCTTGTTAGTCATGGGGGATCGGTGAATAGGGTCCACCGGGGGTTCAATATATGGGGAAGTGGCAATGAGATCAGGGGAAAAAATCAAACTGGTAGTTACTGAATATATATTAAGGTATCCTGCAAATGCAATATAGGAAATAGCTTCATTTCAGAGGCTCAGCAATTTAGTACCTCTCACCTAAGGGAGTCAGGTCAGAATTTAGCCTCGGCAGAGTCAGGCAAATTGTTCAGGATGAAGAGAGCAGCCAAAGCGGCACATCTTTAAGGCCAGGCAATAGGAGGGTTACCCAGCCCTTCAGACCTCACTGTGTTAATGAAGTTACTTCACTGACATAACCTAATATTCGTTTATTTTTGTTATGAGAACAAGGTCCTTTCAAAACTTCTCTTCATCCAATGAGTGTTCAGCACCTACTATGTAAAGACTCTGTAAGGAGAAATAGATGGCATCCTTGTCCTTAGGAAGCTGACAGAACCCCCATTCCCTGAATACCAATATTCAATGTAGCAAATGCCTGTCTGGCTATATGTGGAGAAGGAGGAGGTTGACTGACCACCCCCAATGGCTACCAACATTAGACAGCATTCCTTCTTCCCCATTTATGATTTTCCCCTTCCTTATCCACTCTCCTTCCTTAGTAGCTGGGACAAATACTAAGGGCATGATCCCTTGTCAGGGGTGCTCTCAAGTGAGCAGGGTATGGAAGTTAATCTTCCTAGCCCTATCCTGTACCCTGTAACCACGTACCTTGTGATGTCATTTAAAGCAAGAGCCCACATCCAGAGTTATTGTCATAGGAAGAAATTGTTGCCCAGAACAACTGTACAATTTGCATGTTGGTGCCTCAATTCTGTCTAATAGATCCCTATAACAAAATAAGAGGTTATGTCTGTTTCTCAGAAATGTAGTCATTTCACTCAGAGTTCTCATATGATTTCCTCTGGAGAAAGTGCTGTTTCTTTCTCTGTATGATTTTTTGTGCACATACACAAATGCACACCCATTATGAGTTATCGATACTGGAAAGATTTGAATAAGTGTGTGGAGATAATAAACGTATGGTCACATCTCATGTGAAAATCAAGATTTATGTATGAAGTATTAATAGAAAGAATGGATCCCACAGAAATCTGCTTTCCCATTCATTGATTAACTGGTTTCCAAGAGATAGGTAAAGAGGACCAAGGAGAACTTGTGTTTGAAATGTGAGAATCCTGTTTCCTAGTGGGCAAGTGTTGGGGGCTTACTTTTGAACAATGCTGGGTTTTAAGGGACTTTCAGATGTTGCATCCTGATCTTCCTGCCAGAGAGTGGCAAAAACCTGGAGCAATGGCTGTTTCAACAGAAGGAACACATTCCTTCCATTTCAACACAAGGAATCTAGGAATCTTCATCTTGTCCTAAGTATATAGGAAGCTAATGTCCTGACCCTAAAACCTGCCACACCTTTTTATTAGTAAAAAATATAATAATTTCTGTGTTCTCTAAATTCTCTTCAATAGAATTATTTTCCCCTTCAAGAGAAAAAAATGCATAATGTAGGTGAAATGTTTATTCTTCACGCTATTCCTGCAAAGTAAGAGAGTATCTTGATTATCTTTTATTGTGTGTATGGAAGGAGGGGTGAGGAAGGAATCGAGACTCCAAGAGTTTAATGTGCCCACCCCGCTGACATTTCAGTCAGGTCTGCCTGACTTCAAAGCCTAAGCTTTGCTACCAAGCTGCACATTCACGCAGTATTCACTTGCTCACTTTGTGAGCCACTGCTATGTGAGAAGCCTCATGCCATGCTCTGGGGACAAAAGGAAGAAGACAGCATCCCTGCCTGAAGGGCGCTCACAGTCTAGTGGGAAATATGGAAACATTAATAAATAATTCTGTGGAAGGTGATAAATGCAACAATAGCCTATGATCAAGTGAAGATATAACAAAGAGGAGGGAGTAGTAGTCCTAATGTGTCTGCAGATTTGGAGGATGCCAAGTGGAAAAATCTCTTTTTTCTAAGTAAGCCTTCTGAGAAATCCTTCATGCTTTTCTCAGCAAATATGCATCTAACCCAGGCCTCCTCCCAGTGCCTGCTTAACCAGGCTGCAAAAAAGTTGCATTTACCCAGTGGACCAGCAAGGGAGGTAGTAGGTGACAGTGTCAATGAGTTCTATAACAAAGTAATGAACAACTTCCACAGACCAGAGCAGGGATTGATGTCACTGGAAAACTTAGGAGGATTCTTAACTTCTAATATAACAACAGCAACTGATAATTATTGAGTGCCACATGCCTTAAGGAATAGCGGTCACGTGTCACATCATTTAATTCTTACAGCAGCCTTGTGCAGGATCCTAAAGAATCTGAGGATCTGAGCAACTCAATAATGTTTCTTTTAGTTTTTCGAGGTCATATAGGTGATGTGAGGCATCCTACATTCAAACTCAGAGCTGTCTGATTTCAAATTTCTCCCTCTATCCAGTTTCCCCAAATCTCGACTTAGAACAACACAGCTAAACAAGGTGAAATATGACTAATGCTTGGGGTAAATGTTCTTTGGAAGGGGTGGAGGACTTAGGAGGTCTCTCAGTAGCCATAGTTGATCTTTTTTGCTCTGGCCACCACACTGTAGTGTCGTGATAGTCCTGTGCTTGTGTTAAGAAAATTACACTTTTTTCAAGGCAGCTTAGTTTCCTCAAGGCACTTTGTGTGCCTTAACAGTTTCCCAACTTCTCTTATCTTCCCTAGGAAGAAAACTAAAGATGCCATCAGGGTGCTTAGCTAGTCTATATTTATTGAGAGCATGCCTCAGGGGTATTTTAGACAAAATAACCTCGTAACAGTGGATTTTTCATGAGCAGAATCTAGGTTAAGAAGCTTTGCAGGCTAGTCTGTATAGACTGATATTAACTTTTCCATTAAGTAGGGCAGACTGAATTACTGTTTCGGAATTTGATGATGGATGAAGCAGCAATGCAAAAGTGACACCATCCTACATTTGTAGTGGTGACATTATCAAATCCATTTCCTTTGCGTTGTTCAAGTAGTGGGCATCCTAAAGAGAAAAGAAATATTTGTTTTCCTTTGTGTATGTATATATGTTTTTTTTTTCTTAAGCATGTTGGCTGTGAAGAAAATCCAAAGGAAGCTGTAATCAAAACTGAGTTCTAAGCTCAGAAAAGTGACCACCGTGAACATCCCCGGAAAAGTGGTTTAGTACAGAAAACAAAGACCATGTCAACTCTATGAAGTTTCAGCTTCTGAACAACAGACAGAAATGCGCCATTTCATTGGGGAATCAAATACGATTCCATTGTCTTAGGAATCACCAAGTGGCAGCATATTCTATTAACATATTTTACTAATATGAAAGTTGCAACTCAAAGTTCAGAAACTATGTATTGAACAACAGATTCCAGGGATGCGCCAGGCATCTGTCCCATTCGGTGAACAGGCCTTGGAACAGATGTCTCGAATTTCTTCAAATCCAGACATGCTGTCCAATTTTTTTTTAGTGGTAAACATACTTTTTTTTCCTTTTTGTCACCGCTCACCAAAGTATTATATTTAATGCATAAAATATGTAAATTCTTAAAGCATCATTTTGCTCTTTAGTGAGTTTAGATATTACAAAACGGTTTAATTATAAAAACAGACAGACCTAGTCCTGGGACCTGTGCAGCTAGAAATAAATGTGCAATCAAAACTGCAATTACCTGCAGAATTTAGTGTAAACAGATCAGCAATCACATAACAAACACAGGCTAGTTTGCATTCTGATATGAATACAGTTAGATCCAAAGCAATTTTCCTTTATTTATCTTAGCTGCTCAGCATAAATAAAGCAAGGGCATTGAAGCAATTAGCATAATTAGAGTATCGTGGTCAGGCCCTGTGTGATTTCAAGAGACGTTTCACTTTAGAATTCTTTTTCCCACACAAGAGTTTCCCTGAGCCACTAAAATATCGCTTTGGGCATTTTTGTATTTCAAATTTGCAAGTTGTCAGTTTGAAAAACCCTTGACACATGGATGTGAAAGCATCTCACAGACAGCCACAGAAGGTATACCCTCAGCTTTTCATTACTAAGAAGCTGGGGAATTTCCTTTTTCAGCTCTTTCTCCTACTTGACGTTTAACCCTAGAAATGTCAGTCTTAATTATTTCCATTGCCTTCAAATTGGGTCCAAGGGTTAAAGACAACTTGTTCCTCCCAAAAATAAATAAAAATGGGGAATGGGAGGGTGGGAAAAGGAGAGGTTATTTCATGGGGGTAGCTGAGCTGTTGCTAACAAATCAAAGGCTCTGGCAACCAGCTTGCTACTGGTGATCAGACTTTCAGTAGCTCCAAATAATAAGGTAGAGATCAGAGTGGGGTGAGGAGCTGCACATGGTTTCCTTGCAGGATGCTCTGCAAGTATGGGGAATATTCTCTGTATGGGCAAACAGTAAGCAGTAGATGAAGATAAAATTGGTCCAGTGAAAACACAAACAGAAGAAGAGGTTTTGTTTTACTCTGTTTTGTTCTTTTATGTGTTTGAAGATGACTGAGAAGACTGTCTTTTGGTTGGAAGGTCCAAGGTCAGCCCCTTGGACCATTATATATGTACTAGAACTCATACAGACCGGTCAAAGGAAGTGTGAGTCTTAAAATAGGCTGTGCTTTCCTTTAAAAATAATTTTTTAAAACATACAGTAAAATTGACTCTGTTTGCAATTTTATTAATTTTAACATGTTTAAATTAATGTAACCACCACCACAATCTACATACAGGAAAGTGCCGTAATGCCAAAGACCTCCTTTGTGCCATCACTTTGTATCACCCTTACTCCAACCCCGACGGCCACTGATTTGTTCTCCTTCCTTATAATGGTATCTTTGAGAATGTCATATACGTGGAATCATACAGTATGTAAGCTTTCAAGACTGGCTTCTTTCCCTCAGCATAATGCACTTGAGACTCATATCAGTAATTTCTTTTTATTGTTGAGTGGTATTCCATTGTACAGCTGTACCCCAGTTTTTCTATGCAACAACCGTTGAAGGACATTTGGGTTGATTCAATATTTTGGCACTGATAAGTAAGTAGAGTTGTTAAAAATATTTGTGCACAGATTTTTGTGTGAACATAGACTTACATTTCCCTAGGGTAAATACCTAGGAGTAGGGTTTCTGGGTTACGTGATGTGTGTGTGTATTTAACTTTCTAAGAAACTGCCTAAGTGTCTTCCAGAGGGACTGTACCATTTTGCATTCCCATCAACCATGTTTTTCTGCACTGTTGTCAGCACTTAGGATTGTCAGCATTCTGTTTTTAATTTTAGCCATTCTGATAGGTGTGTGCTGGTATCTCATCATGACTTTACTTTGCATTTTGTAAATGGGTAGTGATCTTTTACTGTGCTTACTTGCCATTTGTGTATCCCTTTGAATGAAGTCTTGCCTGCCTCAGTCTCATGTTTATTTTAATTGGGCTGTTTGCTGCATTAACAGTCTTAATTTATCTTTGCAAATGTTAGAAAATCTCAACTATGTATCCAGGTCTCAATTATCTTTGCTAATGCAGGCCCATTCAGAAACTCAGTGGTTGCCAATATAAATCACGAGTGAAATTCAGCTCATACCAAACAATCCAGGCTAAAAGGACTGATAAAAAGGAAAATCACATTATAGTAAATCAGCTCCATTATTGAGCTTCTGATCTTTCAGTCCTAAGTTCAATTCTTTTTTAAACAAAATTCTGGGTCCAGTCTCAGTTTTTTCTTTCTTTGGTCTCTGTCGAGCTTTTGCCCCAGCTGTAGCCAACATTTACTATTAATTACAGATTGAATATTCTTTCTTTCTGGGAAAAGGTACAACCTCTTTGGGGTTCTCTTCAGCAGCTCTGGGAGGGGGCAGACACTGTGCTGAGTGATTTACCTGAGTCACTTCACTTCATCCTGTGAGGACAGCTGTTAGCTGTATTTCATAAATTAAAAAACCCAGAGAAACAGATGATTTGTCCAAGCTCATGGAGCTCATAAATGGCTCAACCTGGGATTTGAACCCAGACCTCTATGACTCTGGAAGTTTTCTCTCTCTGTGCAGCTGCTTACTAACCAGAAATCTAAGATAAATGAAGTGATGGCATATAAGCCGTAAGTTGGTACTATCCACAGCTCTGGGAATAATATGTAAAAGGTAGGCATTGTTCTCTTACTTCCCTTTGAAATTCCTTTCCTGTTGTGTAGTAAATGACCCCTTCCTAAAAACAGTGTAAGATAAGGTCTCATTCTGCTTCAGGAAAGGAAGCAGTAGCCTTTGCCTGTCTAAGTTGGCTCCCAAATTTTGTTGGTTCGTTTTCCTAGAAATCCATGCTAACACTTTAAAGTGAGCTTTCAAAAATGATACTGAGTTATATTAAAACTCAGATTGCACAAAGGGAGAGTTTGTTTTCAAGCAGAACCTCAGAAATACTCAAAACAGCATTCCTTAATTCTTTAACTCAACAGTTAAAGAACTAAGCATAATAAACATAACTGTAAACAGTGGAAATAATAGAAGAGAACCTTTTTATTTTCTCATGGTGGAGAAGAGCTTCTTATGAAAAGAAATTCAGGTATTATAAAAGCTGGCAGAGGTGATTACTTTAAAATTTTTAACTGTGTACAACAAAAGATACCATAAATAAAATTAAAAGATAAATTGCAGACTTACAGAAAATATTACAACATATAAAGCAAAGGATAAATAACCAAACTATATAAAAGATCCAAAAATTCAATAAGAAGACAAACATGCCATTAGAACATAGTCAGAAGATATGAATGGAAATGTCACTAAAGAAATAGAAATGATCAAACAATACATGAAAAGACTTTAAAGTAACAGTGGTGAGAGATGCTTTTACTTCACAGATTGGCCAAGTTCGAGAAGACTGATGGCATCAAATATTGGTGAGAATGTTGAGAAACTGACATTCCTGTTTGCTATTGATTAGAATGCATAGTTCTGACGTTAAAAACAATTTGGCAAAAAGAGCAATTTGTCAGTATTATTAGAAGTGATCAAGTAATTGATTTTTAAAGAATATTGTACTAAGAAATCTTAAAGTGAATCCATTGCAGCATTGCTTCTAATTGCCGCAAATTTTGAAATCACTCTCAATAGAAGAATGGTTAAATGTATTATGAAATACCATACTATTTACAAAAAAGAAAATCACAACTGTATATGGTGATGTGAAAAGATATCCGAAATATATTGTGAGAATTTTTTTAAAGTTACAAAATGTACATATATGTTGCACATCATATATACATATACATGTGTATATGCATATCATATTCATGTATATGATAAATATTTAAATATATGACAAGTGAACAGGTATTCTGCCTGATATTCTGCCCCATATACTAATGTGTATTATGGTTTTAAAAAAATACTCTTTACCTTAAAAATGTTACCAAATCTTTTTGTCATTTTATTCAGTTAGCTAGACATCATGACAAGAATATTTGTTTATTTCATTTTATTCAGTGTCATAAACTAATATGTAATCTACAGGGAGAATTTACAGCCACCTGCTGACTATTATTGGCCAGTAAAACCAAATTAATAAGAACACTGGCAAATTTCTGCTATGTGTGGTACTTACTATTTCACAGAGCAGTAAAAAAACTCCTTATGTCAGTACTATTTCTATGTATGAACCATGGCATGCTGAAAGTGTCAGACGAAGCAACAGCTAGAGAAGTGGTTAACACTAACTCCAGAATGGGCCTAATTTGTATACTCTCTTGGATCCCATCCTGAAAATGATAAAACAGTGGATTTCTTTACATTGGGAGTCAGGATTTGTTGGCCAAATCTCTTTAATGACACAGTTGCTAGGAGCTGGATGCTATAGAAACATGTGAGGAAGTCAGGAGTATGACTACGATACGGTTTTCAGTGGACAAGTATTTTCAGGTCATAGAAATGGCTTCTTACCTGTCGTTTTCCAGTTGAGAAGTCCACAATGGTATGTAACGAGAACGTGTCTGCTACCTCCTATATATGTATAGTTGGAATCTTTTGTAAATTTCTTCTTCATACAACCTCCATGTGGTTATTTAATCGCATTTTTTCTATGAACCTAGTACATCTTATTTCTCTCTGAAAATAAATAGAAAGGGGTCTGAAGTTTCCACCACGACCACACAGCGTGTGCTCTGATGAGACTTCGGAGATTCCTGGGATGTCAGCTCTGTAACACACTCCAAGCAGTGACTCTTGGGGCACTGTGGGGTGGGGGAATCCCTGCTATGATCACTGACTGTGGGAATGGACTGCCTCCGCTCTTGGGAAGTCCTCTTTCCAGGACGTGCACTGTGTCTGTCTTAAAGCCACAGGACATAATGCTCATCATAAGAGGAACATATTAGCAAGGAGCAGTAGCAATAGAACTTGCAATTTTTCTCAGAGGATTCAATCAAAGATTTTGAAAAGAACTAAAAGTCAAAGCAAAATGTTCTCTGACTCTATAAAGAGATGCTGTCTGAGCATTTGTGATAGAACAAGCAAAACCAAGCACAGTATTTACTCAAATTCTATAATAGAAGTATATATACTTTCATAAAAATTATCACTTACACCTTTACTAAAAGAAATCTGGATGGGGACCTCACAGTAATTTTGAAATATCCCTTTCACTATCATTCTAGGGCAGTACCCTTAAGCATATGACTTTCTAGATAGGCTCAAAATGTATTTGACTAGACTGGTATGAAGTTTAGTATAAGAAGCAGTAAAAAAAGACACCTGAGTAGGACTGCTGTTAGAAGAGGCCCAGAGCAGATGCAAATGTGAGAGACCTTTTGGTTGAATAACTTCTATAACAGTCTATAGAGTAGAATCATATAGAGTATGCCTTTTTAAATTGTGTGTCTATAAACTAAGTTTCACCAGAACACCGACTATCTGCCTAGTTCATCATCTTCACAGCCTAGCACCTAGGTTAGTTCCCAACACATAGTAGTGGCCCAATAAATACCTAATGAGTTAATCAATGAATTAACATGTTCATCAGAACATTAGTAGAATGCATCTCTGGATTACGGAGGAGTTTGTTTGTTTGTTTGTTTGTTTGTTTGTTTTTGAGACGAGTCTCGCTCTGTCGCCCAGGCTGGAGTGCGGTGGCGCCATCTGGGGTCACTGCAAGCTCCGCCTCCCAGGTTCACGCCATTCTCCTGCCTCAGCCTCCCGAGTAGCTGGGACTACAGGCGCCCGCAACCACGCCTGGCTAATTTTTTTGTATTTTTAGTAGAGACGGGGTTTCACCGTGGTCTCGATCTCCTGACCTCGTGATCCACCCGCCTCAGCCTCCCAAAGTGCTGGGATTACAGGAGTGAACCACTGCGCCCGGCATGGATGATTTTTTTGTATTTCCATTTTTGCTTATTTGTATTTTCTGAATGTTGTTAATGAAGATGAATTACTCTTAAAATTTCTTAAGCCATTTTGCCATTATTGAAAGGTCTTTGGAACCCACTTGAAATTTTATACTTAGTTTTGTTAGTAAATATTTTATTCACAAAAATCTGCTTGTGTAGGACATACAGTTTGAGCTTATTTTTCTATCAGCATTGATGGATTTAGACTGACCCAACCATGCTCTCTGCCCTATCCCTCTGTGACTGAGAGTGCTGTATATGTTTAGAGGCCACTGGTTAGCATCAGAAACACTCTCTTTGGCCATAGAAGAGAGTGAAACTGCTGGAGCGGGGCCTCAGGCTCCTGACCTTGGCCTCGTTATGCAAGTTCTCTAAACAGCTGAGCTAACCCCTACTAGTGCTAATAAGAGTTTGTAATTAGACCTGAGGTGAAGAGAACTAAGTGTTCACCTCCAGCTCCCTACTGTTCCACAGCAATAATCAAACCTGAAGACATAGAGAGAGCTGTTTGATTCATAAATATGGGAAGTGGATAGAATGATACATCTCTGTTGCGGTTATGATGTTAAATTCTTATTTGATATTTTTAAATCTTCAATGATAGATACAACAAAACTACAATTATTATTTGTTAAAAACCATAGTTTAAAATGTTATTTTAAAAGATTTTTATTTTCTATATGGAATGGGGTAATAATCATAAACTGTAGAAGAACAGAGTCATAATTTATGAGTGTGTAGAGTGCTAGATTATATTTTTTTCCCAATGAAATGCAGAGATAGAAAAATATTATCATGATTTGTGTTATAACACTGGAGTCAGAACTAATACTAAGAAGTGTTTCCTCAACTTGATGCATGAGCTTTAGCTATGCAGTTCCCATCAGCACTAATGGGAGATTCAAGGAGAAAGCACCAAGGATAAAAGCTAGACTATAATGCAAGATTTGGAGATGTTGCCTATTTGAAAACTGGTTTTCATTGTTATTTTATGTGCTGTTTTATGCTTTGGAGGTTCCTGCTGTTATACTTTTAAAATTCTACTTTCAGAAATGGTAAAAGACAACCTTTCCTAATAAACAAAAGATGTAGCCAAGTTTTTCTATGTTTACCAATAAAATGATATAATGGATTACAATTCCAACTAAAACATAGATCCAAAGGTTTGACTAAGATATTGCTCAAATACCTTAGTCAAATTTTCTAGATATTTCACACAATGACTAGAAAATTCAGTTACCTATCTCTTTGAAAAAGAAACTGGTGTATGTTTTCCTGACAGTCTAATCAATTACCAGTCCATTTTTTTCCTGAAATATTTTCATATATCAGTAGTACGCTATGTTACAAGAAAACAACGAAATCCCTAGAACTATTTCACATGACCATAATGAGCATGAACTGGAAGTTAATATATCCAACAGGAATAGTGAGTCGATATGATGGTGCATATCTTCCCCCTCCATGTAGACAATGTTCCTGGAAGGAAAATTTAATCGTCTGTGGCTAAAATAAATGAACATTTATGTCTTCTGCTTGCTTAAGATCAATAAATGAGTAGATTTTGCCTACATTAATACTTCTGCTCTATGTTTAATTGTTGTGTATTTAACTGATGGCAGCTTCCCTAATGTAGGGCACATTAGAATGTGCCAACCAATTCACTTTTGAGGATTAAAATGAAACGAATCACTGTTTCACTTTGACATGCTCAAACAGGAAAAATCTCCTAGGGTGTATTATTGTTAATGGCAAAGTGGTAAGTAGAGGTTTCAACACAGGCATAAACTTTTAATTGGCCAGTTGTTTGAAAATATGGCTAGTTCATAGATTAATGGACATTAATCAGAATTGTAGTTTCTTTATATTCAAACCAAAGCCTCTTTTAATATTAAATCCATATGCCAATGAGATCATCAATCTTATTTTAAATTATCACACTGGGAGAGCCATCGTGGGTGGTGATAATGATGCTAAATGAGCAAGGTAGTTGAGAAAAATAACCATACAAAATCATTCTCTAACTTCTCAATTATACCCAACCCCTAGAGCTCCACTGTGAAGCCACTGGTGCTAGGAGAGTAGGGACCCATTTGACATTGGACGGGAAGAGCTGTGAGCTCATGAGTCACTCCAGACACCCATGCCAAGGAGAGTGCTCTTTTGAGAGGCGAGCCACTGCAGAGAAGAGGGGAGACTGGGGGCTTAAGGGCCTTATGGAGCACAGAGCCCTGTTCGCCTTGACGATCTGAGCTAGCATCTGGAGTCTCAAGCTGGTCACCTTGCCTTAGCCAGGTGGTTCATCTAGCTTTTAATTATCAACAGAACTTTAGGCTTCCCTGCCCATAAGCTAGCATCAGGTTGTGGTGGCATAGACCATAAACCTGTGCAGACCACTTTACATTTCAACAAGAATTAATGAATATATGAGTCCCTTTTGTGTTATTTTAGCCAACCAAAAAGAAACTCTTATTGTTATGTATGTAGGTAATGTGATGGGTATTAACTGGTTATCCTTATCCCATTCAGTCCCACTTTAAGGACCCTAGATTGTAGACCCATACAAGGCTTGTAGCTCTAAGGTCCTGAAGGACCCAATGGTTACTGGCCACGCCCACACAATAATACCGGAAAACTAATAATGCTAAACCAAAAGAATCTTGAGAAGTTCCCTTTGCTTAGAAGTATATGGCTAGAGTCAGACCTTCTTCTCCCTGCTCTGTTGTGCTTTCGCACAGGAGCAGCACTGAAACCAAAACATAATAAAACTCCAATATCCCTGCATTCAGCATTTTACAACTCTCTTTGGAACAGAAGAGTAAAATAATTCCTTAAGCAGTTTGTCTCTTCCAGTAGTCAGTCTTGGACAGCTGTCAACAGAAAAACCCCAAGTTGTCTAGTATTAAAATCTGCTCTTGTAAGAAGACTTGTCACCTAAACCTTGGCATTAGGACTTATGAGAATTATTATTATTAATATTAGATAACACTGACAAGTATTTGGAAAAGACAGGGTAACCTAGGAGAGTGGCATCCCATTTCTCCTAAATACTGCCTTTGAGTTTACTTACATAAAGTCTTGATTAAAATGAAAAGTTTTTGTTTTTCAGTAAGTTGAGAAAGCAATTCCCCTGTAATGCAACCTTAAGACAACACAAGTACTCATAATAATTGTAAGACATTACATTTTTTTCTTGAAAATCTCATCAAACCTTACCCACCCCCAACATTCTATAACTTATAAATCTGTCATAGAGTCACATGAGGTGATAGGATTTCTGTGAAAAAGCATTTGTGATTTTATCTTTATTTTATTTGGTTTTGAGTTGTTTACTGTTTTCCTTATGCAGGCAACCTCTCAAGCATCATCTAGCTGACTCTTATTCTTTGTGTATCCTGTAGAGGGAGGGGGAGTCAATGAAGCATGTTGACTCTCAGGGGGAGAGGTGAGTGAGGGAGAAGAAGATTGTGTAGGGGAAGGAACCATTCCCTGTCTCAACTTTGCTGTGTGCATGGGCTGACCCAAACAGAAACAGAGATCCCAAACTTGCTGCTCTGCTGGGTCCACTTTTCACTGAAGGAAGAGTATGACTGGAGGCATAGCTAGGGAAGTGGAAGGCAGGGGTTGAGGGCAGGATTTTTTCGATCACCACTGAAATTGGAGAGATATGAACATGAACTCTTAAGAGGGAGGTGATAATGGTCTCCAAGAAGGCAATTAAGTAGAAAAGAAGTGTGGGGATTAGGGATCAAAACTGGGCGGCAAATAGGTTAAGTGGTCTTAGACAAGTTACATTTAACCTCAGTGTCTGATTTTCTGTATACCAAGCAGAGGTAGTGTTAGAATTAATTAATTTTGTAGAGTGCCTTGAGATCCACTGATGAAAGACTGGAGCCGTGTAGAGGGAAGTTTCGTGTTGCTGTTATGGTACTAGAAAAAGAAAAGACTCTCCGTTTACTTTCTGCCCATCCCCAAGGCCCACATCCCACAAAAAGAAGTGAAAGTAATATGTTGACTTCATCACCCAGGTATCCATGCACACTTTTCTTTCAAACCTTGCTTTGAGCACCAATGGAATGTTTCTGTTGTTAACATTCTCTGTGGGCCTGAGCTTTCAATAATTTTATTCTAACTTTACAGTTAGTTCTTAATATTATGCAGGCTGGTAAGGTCACTGTTTTGGGGTCTGTCTTTGTTTGGTTGTTTGTTTTTTAGGACATTCTTCTATCATAACACTTCTGTACTAATTCCCCTACACTTCTTTAAATTTCCTCAAATTTGACCTTTGGATAGAGAAAGTCTGCTGTTTCTGAGGCTGACCACGAATGCATCCTCACTCTGCCTTCACCTCTCTTTATGGTTGCTTTCTCTTTTTTGGCAGAACAGAAATTTCCAAGTTTTGTATGTTTGCTTACAAATAAACGACTCAGCTGTGTCCGCATCCTTTGTGTCAACGTGAACATTCCCTTGTTCTATGTTTAGCTTGAATAATTACCAAACTGTTTGTAATTAGAATGTGAGGATGTGACCTCACAGCAATTTTTTCATTTCCTTTCTCTGTATTTAATACATTTCAGAAACTGAAAATACCAAATCTCTGTGCTTTTTTTTTGATGCTTATCAGTAATGGAAACATTGCAAAACAATCAGCCCAATACCTATGCTTTGTTCATTTATTGCCTTCTCTGAAGATAAATTGACTGTACTCAACTCTCTTCAGCATTTTTCTTCACCTAGATATTATTGCCTTGTGCAGCCACCCCAAGGTGACTGTTATCACTTAATTAAATCCTTGCACGCTGGGAAGAAAAAACAACATTGTTCCTTCATAACCCCAAGGAGCCTATTTTTAAGCCACTAAGCCTTTTCCCTGTTTTATTAACTTATTCCTGGCTACAACAAGACATACTTTTGTTGATGAGCAAAAGGTTGTATTAGCTTTTTATTTTCTGGGTAAACTTATCTATTCTCTGGGAATAGGGAAAAAAAGAATGGGCATGACAAGAGAAGGGGGAAAAATGGGGTCTCTTCAACCTCCCTGATTCTAGCAAAGGTCTCGGTAAACACTGAGCTGGAAACTAGAAGCAAGGGATTCAGGGAAGGGAATGAGAAAATAAAATGTAAACATAAAATGGGAACAAGACTAAAAGTAAAATGATGAGACTGTCTATTGGGGAAAATGTGAGGGGTAGGGGACACCTCTTTCAAGCTAAAGAAACCAGGCCCGGAAGTTGCATGTTTTGAAGAGGGATTATCTCATGACACCTCTTTTTGTTGCTGGCTTAGACTAGCATCTTTTTATTAATCTCTTGTTTAATGCGTTTTCCCCCCAAGTCAGGATTTCTTCTTTACTTTATGGTATTAGGCATCCATGATCAACCAGTTCTATACCCAGTTATGTTTCAAGGAATGAAAGAACTATTGTTGGGGTATGTTTAGAGGTGTGTGTGTGTATGTGTGTGTAGGAACACACAACCTGTAATCAGCCGTTCTAAGTGCAGCACTTGATATCAGAGTTCACTTGCTGCATAGGAAGTTACTTGTTCATGCATAGTAAATTATGTACCTTTTAGTTTGTTTCTAGTCCATTAAATCGTGGGCCAGAAAATGGGTTTGTCACTTCTAAAATTTGGACCCAAGCAAGCATATGTGTTTATTCATGATGCTAAATCATTTTACCACACGCTGTGTTCACCAACAGAGTAAATGCTGCTTAAAGCTGTCATATTGGCAAGTGCAGTTGATGCTGTGACAGGCTGGGGTTGGATAGAGACCTGGATCTTAAATAGTCGGATAATTAAGATATCTGAACCATCCCTGATCACTGCCCACAGGTTACACTTTTCTTAGTTTCACACATAGAACATGTGATTGGGAAAACCGATGCACTCCCTGAGACAGTGTAAGAGATACTCGGTGGCTCACTGGCTGTCTCTAAAATGGGAAGTGTGAGCACCTCTAAGAGGATGTAAGAATGAGCCCAGCAATGCCTGTGAAAGAAAGTTCCTGGAATGAGAGGGCTATCTGTACAAACACCAGGAGTTTTTCTCTTGCTTGGTCCATAAGCTGCTCCAGTGCTTACTTGGAGTGGTGGAGGATCTTCATGCATTGCCTTCTTGGATTTGGGTCAAATGTGCGGTGGTTTCCAACTTACCAGCTAAACCACAGACTGTGGGGATGTGCATATCTGCCCACTCACTGCAGTGGAGTGGTTTGGCTTTTTTCCTCTGCAGGGTAGTTTGTTTTTCTTTATAACAGCATTACAGACATCTCACTGAGGCAGGTTAGCCTCCCTCTCAAGACACTGCCCTTTGCAGTAGCCACCCGTTTGACTCTCCCCCGAACTGTGTTTGTCTGAAGAGCTTGCTTGGTACCATGATGAAGTTACTATGAATGTATATACATACCTGGCTGCAAATTTCAGTTTTGTTGGCCAGAACTGGACTCGGGCAAAATTGTCAAGGGGATGAAAGGCTTTGGCATCAGGTGTTTCTCCTGACAACTTAAAAACACAACATATATTCACAAACTTTGTGATCATTTAGTGTCTGCCTATCTCTCGCACCTCAGCATTTAGCAGGGTCTTTCTCAAGCCGTACTCACCAGCAGTATAGATCTGGCCTGTGAGATTGTCAAACCAGGAGGCAACGCAGTTTTCCTGAGTTGCCCTTTTTTTGTCCTTGACAGTCCTCGCTGTCACTTCCTTGAATCCTTTCCCACCCCAGTTCTCCACACTTCATCTGCCCTTCCTGTTCTCATTGCCCCTCAGGCTCCTCCAGGCTCGGGGCTGCAGTCCTTTCAGCTGTTTCCTATTAGTCTTGTTTTTCAATTATCTCATTTTTTTTGTCAGTTCCCTTTTGAGCCCTTTCTAAGTTCTTCTTTCACTAAAGTGGCAATCCCCAGAACTGAATTTACTTGAGATCTAAACAGTGCCAGATAAGAAGGAAAATTAACTTAGGATTCTAAAATCAAATGTCCATGGCTTCCATTTTACAGACATTTAAGTAAAAAATATTGAGTTGATAACTTGCCCCATGTAAACAACTGGATGGTACACATGTGCCTGCGTGTGCACACGCATGATGGGAGGGAGGTGCTGGCCTTCTGCACGGCCACAGAGAGGAAGAGACACTCTCACAGACACTGTGACCACTGCTTGCCAAGCACGAGGCAGCCACCAGCCTTGAAGTCACTCACAGGCCTCAGTATGTGGGTGTTATTTGAAGGTAAACAGAACTGGACTCAGGCAAAATTGTCAAGGGGATGAAAGGCTTTAGCATCAGGTGTTTTCTGTTCTCCTTCCTCATCACCCCCAGACATGCCCTCCTGTCCCCATGATGATGAATGTGCAGGCCAGTGCTTTGTGCTTGGAGGGCATAGTTGCTAAGGGAACGCATGCTGATGAAAAGAGAACCTTGCGAAGAGTTCATTTCCTCCTTCCCTCATCTCTTTCTGTGTTCTCACTGCCCGGCTCTCGTCTGAAACACAAACTGAGTTTGAGGAAGCTTAGAGACAGTCTCCCTGCTAGCCCACACCCATTTTCATCTGCTTCCAGTTATATTTGAAGAGGAGACAGTGGAAACAATCCAGAATCAGTATAAACCCATTATAGTACTAGTATGTTTAGTAGAAACTTAGTAATAGAAGTATGTTGCTATTGCTGTCTTTACTGTTTTAGTACCTAGAACCTTCCCATTCTTTCTTCAAATTCTTTATAGATTTTTGTATCAGTCCATTACACTTTGGCCTGAAGGAGTGTTCAACTACAACTGATTTTTCTGGGACTACTAGATGTCTCTTTCCAGTATTTGGGGGGCATAGAATAATTCCTTGAGGGGAAGAGAGGGCCAGGAGTCACCCTTTGTAAAACACTGCACCCATAGAATGGGATCTACCCAGTGGATTATGATCCGCCAATGTTTGGCTTAAATCACACTTAGCTGACTGTCAAGTCCAGCCACCTCTAGGTTGGCTTCATCCCAATCAGAGAGGATAGCAATCATCTTCTTGTCCCATCTCTGCCTTGAACATCACCTTGAGCACTATCGTTCTGCTCTATGTCTCAGGGAATTCAAATCTATAGGGGAGTGAATGGCAGCTCAGAAACTCAAGAATCTCTGCCATGAAAGAATGGGGTCCAAGTCAATTGCACTACACGCTGCACAGCAGCCTGAATTTCAGTTCCTGCTGTACTCTTTCCCAGCTGTGTGATCTCACTTTCTTCATCTCAGACAGGGATAGCAAAGTATATGTGTGTGTGTGTGTATGTGTGTGTATATACACACACACATATATATACACATATATACACACACACACACACACATATATATATCAGGAGTAGGCTCTGAGGATTGAGCTGGGTTGATTCATGTAGAGTCCTTCTCCCAGGATCTGGCACAGAGACCACCTCCATAAATGCTATCTGTCACTGTTAATATTATTAAAATCTTTTTAGGATTTGCGGTCTATTTATTTATTTATATTTAGAGACAAGGTCTCACTCTGTCACCCAGGCTGAAGTGCAGTGGCACCATCATAGCTTGCTGCAGGCTTGAACTCCTGTGTGCAAGCATTCCTCGCACCTTGGCCTCCCAAAGCACTGGGATTATAGGCATGAGCCACTGCACCCAGCTCTGGCAAATACTTAATACACATACATATATATGTATGCCATAGACTGAATTGTGTCCCCACCCCCAATTTATATATTTAAGCCCATATTCCCAATGTGACAGTGTTTGGAGATTTTCGGAGGTAATTAAGGTTAAATGAGATTTCAGGGGTAAGGTCTTGATCCAGTAGGGTTGGTGGTCTTATCAGAAGATGAAGACAGAGAGAGCATTCTCACTCTGTCTGTCTCCCACCATGCACACATATCAAGGAAAGACCATGTGAGGACACAGCAAAAGAGGTGAGCCACACCCTTTCATAATCTAGGAAGAGAGACCTCACCAAAACTGAAACCTACAGGCACCTTGACTGTGGACCTCCTGGGCTTCAGGCCTGTGACAGAATAAGTTTCTGTTGTTGAAATCACCCAATCTGTGGTATTTTTTTGTGGCAGCCCAAGCACACTAAGACAATATATGTATGTATGTATTTATGTGTGTGTGTATATTTTATATATATGTGTGTGTGTGTATATAGATCCTAGAATAGTTCTTATTTTAAAATGGTCATGCTTATGAAAATCATTTTTCTCCTATCTCTATGTTTGATTCTTTTCATCTTTTCATTGACATTAATGTTCTGCCCAAGTGTCCCACCCTGTATTTCCTTAATTTGTCTCTTTCCATTAATTTCTGCAATCCCTGAGGTAAACAAATAGTCTTTTTTTCTCCCTTAAAATTGTTTGTCTCCAAACTTGTTTTTTTAAGTTGTAAAGGGAAATTTTTTTGACTATGATGGAACCTTGTCTCAGACATGACCTTGAGTTCTTTTCTTGCTGTAACATTAGTCTCCTGTCTCCTATGTAACACATTTAGTTTAGCTGCCTTAGTAGATTATTCTACACTTCCAAGTGTGTTTTTCTCCTTACAAGTAGATAAAACCCACAATTATTAGCAGACATTCTTCCTAAATCAGGGTCCCAAGTCAAATAATAGTCATCATGGGCACCATTTATTATATACCTGCTGTACGATGACACTTTTACATGTATTAACTCTAATCATCTCAACAACTCTATTGACTGAAATGAATAATGTATAGATGTTATTCTTTACATTTCCATATGAGAAAACAGTGAAGTCGTAAAGTCAGAATTTTAGCTCAGGTCTATTTGAGTTCAAAGCTCGTGTGTCCTTTTGCATTATACCCTGCTGCCTCTTGAAATGTTTGAAGTGTTCCCATTTCAAAGATGAACATGGAACTTGTTCAGGTCTGGCCACATAGGCTCCTTATCATCACTGAAGGAATTGAGAAAACAAGACCATAGATTGTTCCATCTTCTCTATCATTGTCTCATTTTAGAGTGCCTCTGAATCTGACCAGAGACTTTCTGACAGAGTCATGCTTTCCATGGTGAAGAAAACTAGAGGGTGGAGTCAAGAGAGATCACTGTATAGTGCCAGATCTTTGAGCCATAAGATATGGCCTCTGGCAGTGTATCTTCCTTGCTGAGGATTTTTTTCAAGAGCCGAAGCAAGTCCATCCCTGCTGAAAGCCACAGAATGTGCTCTTTACCAATGACTGCAGTCAAGGGAACCTGCTCTCAGAAGTAGTTCATCTGTCTGATGCATCTCTTCTCCCTTCCCCAGTCTTCTTCTGGGGGCTCCTGTTAAGGCCTTCTGACTGTAGAAGCCTTCTCTGCCACACTTCTTGCTGAGGCCAGGAGTCTACCTCTACAACATGGAAACCCCTGCCTCTTTTCTGGTGCTTTACCTAGGGCTGGGATGATATCCAGATTCCCTTTTTCATGAGAACCCTGGAAAGACCTAGACAGAGATATGAAAGAATCTATTCTCTTTAAACTATTCTGGCTGCTTACTGAATCTGCAATCCTGTTGTCAATTGACTTATGCAGAAAAGTGGTAAGAAGGGTCCTAATGTTTCAGCCCATGTCCTCTAACACAAGCATCACTCTGTAGCTAAGTGTTTAAGCCTATGAATAATCCGTTCAAACTTCTTAATACATTATAAGGGGCATTAGTAATACGTTTCTTCCAATCACTTGCTGGATAATTTCCTACATCTACCATTTCCTTGTGTGTGTTCCAGTAAGCCAAAAGATTTCAGCCTTGAAGAAGCAAGCATAAATGATTTGTGACAGATCCTGTAGCTTTTACTCTGTATAGTAAGCTATCAGGGACAGGGATTTTTATCCTGCTCAGTGTGTTGATTTTATGTGATAGTTTTGAAAATTTTAATTGTGATAGCATAGTTATCACTAGGGGCCCCAATATAAAGACATGTCTTTTGAAAACTGTGAAGGAGTGGATTTTTTTGCTCATTGCCTGTGAGGATACGTTACTTGCACCTTGCTGAACTTAGGAGACAGAGCTGAGCTTGTTGCATTATACAGTATTGAGATTAATGCTAGTCACTAGCTCATGTGAAATTAAGGATGTTGATAAACTGCAGGCCTATGTCTATGTGTGGTACATTAGGCCTGCCTAGTGGGTCATGTCTGTGTGCTGTTTAGGAATAGGCAAAATACTTTTGGCTAACACTTTCATGAAAGGCTCCTGTCATGGCAGGAAAGGAGTCAGAAAGGTAAAAATCTAGTGGAGAGGAGCAGCAAATGTCTTAAGCAAGTAGAGTTAACCTGTAATGAGAGTAGAAGGCACATAGAGAAAATGATAAAGACTTAAGGTTGTGTTTGTAAAACGTTAATATATTTTTATTTGCTTTGGGATAGAAGTCTTCCATTCAGTCTCAGAGGCCAGTTTGAGTCTTTAAGGGCTCAGTCCTTTAGGGGAAGTCACTTTTCAGGCTTTGACACATTTAAGTAGAAATTAAAGTAGGTCATCCTGTTACTAAAGCACAACCCCCAAGCAAGACAATAAAACAAATCTGACTTGTTGGGAAAGGTCAAGGCTAGAATGAGCAAATCTCATTGGAGGCAAAAGGAGTCTATTCAACCCTATAAAATTTACACTAGCCAACACAAATTCAGAGCCATTCTTGGTCTTCGGAATTTGTCAGTAATCATTACACACCCATGATTCAGATGTATAAATGAATTCAGAGTTGTTTCACTGCCCTGGGTTCTCATACAAATATATTGAGAGTAGGATTTATGGGAACGCTGGCTGTGAAGTACGGTTCACACTCTCCCTGCAGCCATCAGCCCCTCTTTCACTAAATGGATGAATGCAAAATGCAAACCAAAAGATGAAAGGAAAGGTGCAGAAGAAACAAAAGAAAAATATGCAAAGGGGACTAAAATAAGAACATAGAAGGGGCACAAAGGCAGTTGGTCCCAAACCTATGCACTGTCGTTTTCCAGGTGATACCATCTGACATTGTACTTCCTCACTTTTTCAGGCTACTGTCATTTGTCTGGGAGGTTGGTATTTCCTTAGAATCTAAGTTAGGTCTAAGCAACAGTTGTAAGGGGGACTCATTCTTAAATTATTGGGACTTCCTTCAAAATATTCTGCAAGTTTGTGTAAGAGTTTGTGGAAATTTTCTCAACTGTGAAGTTGATCATCTTGTAGTATTCTGATTCTAGACTAAGATAACTACCATTGTAGTAATGAAAATAAGTATTAGTTCATGTGCCCAGCTCTTAAAAGAAATCAGGCAGAGGGCCAAGTGAAAAAATAATACTTGGAAATTAATCAGTATCTTTGTCCCTTCTTACAACCATTGTTGTTGGCAATTCGGATGCCTTTGACATCGAACGTTGAGAAAGACTAAGTACGAGGTGACAGTTGTGACTGAAGGTATTGTTGCTATATATGGTTGAGGCCACTTTAGTCTACAATTAGTCTACAATTCTGTATACTAATTTTAATAAGTCTAGTAGTCATTGAGATGTAGACCGTTATTCATCAAATGTAGTGAATGATAGAACATATCCATTTTTAAATTAGTTTTGTTCTAACACATCTTCAGCTATTTGAAACAAAAGAGTGGGTAAATAATCATTATGCACATTAGAATTATACTAAGATTATTGATTCAAGGTTTCTAGTGAGTGAATTATCAATATGACCAACTCCAAATTTCTTTTGGAATTCCTTTCGATTGACACATCAGTGTATTTGAATAGATCATGCATAACCTAGGTTATTGGCACAGCAAATCCCTCGTAGGGTGTGTAATGCTATGACTGTTATGCAACTTCAGTAAACTACATTGTCCTAATTCACTGAAAGCAGTTTCCCCAGCGATTACTCAGGTGTGTTAGGTGATAAGGACTCTAACAAAAGTAGATATAAGGTGTTCTGTGGCAACCTATTCCGAATAGCCCAATTGAAAATGCACACTAAGTTATACCTTCCCAGCAGGCTAACACTGTGCTGCTTAGGAAAAAGCAGAATAACAAGGTCTGCTCTTCTTTGGCTGAGATACCAGCTACTGACCTCTGACTTCACCTAAAGAACCCAAGAAAGGGAGAGATCATGTGTGTGGACAGCACTCCAGAACTGAGGGAAAGGAAAGGCTATATCTGGACAAAAGCTATTGACACTTTCTTCTGCCCTGGGACATGTATATGGTAGCATTATTAGCTCCAACAAATGATTCCTCCCCAGTTAGTAATTACAGGAGCATTTGTGAACATGTTTATATTTATTTATAACCAAATGCCCAGGCATCTCAAAATATATAGAACAAATCGTGTCTGAAAAAAATGACCATCCAGTGACAATTCATGAACTGGATATAATTTGCTTTTTGCTACCCACAATCTATTACTTGCATAAAATCTTTCACTTCAAGACAATACTGAAGTATACCTTTTCAAATATTTTTTAAACAAATCTGAGCACCTATTTTATTTTATTTTTGAGACAGAGTCTCACTCTATCACCCAGGTTGGAGTGCAGTGACACAATCTCAGCTCACTGCAACCCCTGCCTTCCAGGTTCAAGCGATCCTCCCACCTCAGTCTCCTGAGTAGCTGGGACCACAGGTGTGTGGGACCAGAGCCAGCTACATTTTTTTGTATTTTTGGTAGAGACAGAGCTTCATCGTGTTGCCAGGCTGGTCTCAAACTCCTGAGCTCAAGCGGTTCACCTACCTCAGCCTTCTAATGTGCTAGGATTACAGGCTGAGCACCGATTTTAAAGAAAAAAACAATCACAGTGATTATTTGATATATCAGTCAGATGACTAAGACAGAAGATATGTGAGTCTATTATCTTTTGCTGTCTGATATGGTAGGTCAGAAAGGCACACAGATGGTCAGCGCAGTGGTTTCAATGGTTTAGTTACATTCTTTGCCTTCTTCAAATCACCTTAACATATCTGTGTTTACCTTCAAGGCAGTCACTTTAGACATTATTTTCGTATTTCAGTTAGTTCTACTCACCTTCTTTATAGACAACTTCATTCCCATGATTCCTATTCAAGCTCATTGAGATTTTGGTGAAATCACCTTTTGATCTTGCAGATTCAAGTAATGAATGGCCAATCCCTCTTCAGTGATAGCACTGAATTCGTTTCCAGTCAGAAGAGTCATTGAAGTAGAATCAGAAAGAGGAAGAAAATTCCAGTTTCACTTTTCACTGTTTGAAAAACAAACAACAAAAGATTCAGTTTAGGAATCCAGTGGAAAATGCCAGAATTTGATTTTCTTCTTTACTAAATCATTCCACAAAATTACCAACACCAAAATCCCCATATCTCAGCTCAGTCCTTTCATTCTGTTCCTGAAGTACACCACAGAGGAGAAACCAGGATCGATACAGCTAAGCACCACTGTTGTTTTGTTTTGTTATTTGGGGTTTGTTTTGTTTTGTTTGAGATGAGGTCTTACTATGTTGTTCAAGCTGGCCTCAAACTCTTGGGCTCACATGATTCTCCTGCCTCAGTCTCCCTAGTAAGCATTGCTGCTTTTAATTGTATAAATTAAGACTGTCATTTAATGTACACCTAACAAATTTGGTCCTAGCAAATTTCACAAGCTGAATTGCTCTACTTTGAAGGATGCCATCTAGAGCATCACTGATGAAGATTTCTTATGATATTAGTTGTTATGTTCTGGATATATGCAAGTATGTTAGCAAACCATAACAATCTATAATCTTTTTTACTTCACATGTGTTACATAGTCTGGCACATGGGGATAAAAGCAGAAGCATTTCCATTTCCTTGGAGCCTTGAATAGGATGAGAACTCTGTGGACAGGCAGCATTTACTGGTCCTCACCTACACTCAGCAGCCAACTGTGAAATGAAAGGTTAGCAAAGCAGCCGAGAGCCATAGCAAGTGGTAAACCAAGTTGTTTATCCACAGATCATTCAGGACCAGGTCTCAGTTCCATCAGAATAATTAATTTCCCTATAAATATGTATCTCTGTTTCATTATGGAGCTAAATTCTGGAGCTAAGGCAGTGAAGCAACGTAGCCTCTAAGCATCTGGAATTCACAGAAAAGCAATATAAAGATTTCAGTATTGTAAAGTGAAGGACCCAGAAGAGATGCAGTTACTTACAAAAAATATTAAAAACAGTTCTGAGCATTGTTGACTCCAGGAACTAAATACTAGTTTCTATTATCAGCCGATCATATTTATAGCTGTATGTGGTTCTACTAAAAATTAATTGTTAATTATATGAATGATATATAAAATAAAGAGCAAAGAACCTAGTTACAATGATTTCCTGAAATTAACATAGAAGGGTTTCATGGCCCATGAATTATCCCCAACCAGAATTTCTGAACTATATTTGTAACCATCAAGTTCCTTCGAGTACAAATGTTTTTTTATGCCTTTTCTCTAGAGATACAAATAAAACGTTCCTAGAAATAAAACACATGAATGCACCAGATTAGTGTCTGAGGTCTCTAAATGGTCTTTTAATATGCTAACTTCATTAAGGGATTCTTTAATCATTGTTACTACTCCCAACACAAACCTCCTTACCTAAAGGAATACCTGTACAAAGCATTTATTATTTTTTCTTAAGAGCCTGTTTTGAAAAGTGACCCACTGCCCAGTAAACAGTCAGGTTCATATCATACTTAGCCATAACAGAAGCACTATGAGTTTCCCTGCCAACATCAGGGATGTCTTTTCAGGTAAGCGAGGCTGTACTTTCAGGTAAATATGACTATAAAATAAATGTCTGTAGTCTATCTTATTTTCACATTGACTTCTATATAAAATGGTATGTATATACTACCAGAGAAGGGGGAAAAAGCAAACATATAAATCTGAATGAAAAACTCTGGGACAGGAAATGGGGTCATTGTTCTTGCCAGCTTGTATGTGGTGTGGTCTAGTCTTACATACCAGCCGCCTATTTGGAGATGTGGTTCTACTAGGGATTATTTATTACCTATGGGGTTCCCTGTCCACTGCTGGGCTCTAGGATCTTCTTCCAATGTATGGGAATTTCTTCCAAGTCTGGTGGTCTTTTGATTGCATGTTTTCCAAATCTAGCACTCCATGCCTTTCCCAAAAACAATACCAACCTAGAAGAGGTCTAGGAGCTGGGTCATTCAGGGGTCCCCACTGTGTATTCAGGGTATCCTAAATTGGAAACTGCCTTTGCCTTGGGGCTTTCTGTTTTATAAAGTTAATTTTCAACTTTATTCATTTTCTTAGTCTTGGATCCCACAGATGAGTCTTCTTTAAGAAAGCAGCTTGTGATTGGGAACCTTGTCTCAGTCCTCTTTGCGAACCCCAGGCTGTCATGGGCTTGATGCATAATAAGAGCTCAACAGTTGCTTTCTGTTGCAGTCAACAGGAGTTTTCTAAACAGAAAGAGTGTGAGACTCACTTGTGTGGAAAGAAATGCTGGAAGAAGCAAGGATTCCGCACAGCTATATCAAGGTGTGAAACAACTAAAATACCCAGCAGGTAGTCTCAGCAGTGGGAGGAAAAGCAGTCAAAGGATCCTTTGTTCTCAGCTCTACCGCATGTTAGTTATGTGACATTGAGCAATGGGTTTAAATTCTCTGAACCTCAGTTTCCTCATCTGCAAAGTAGGATTAAATAATACCAGTCTCATATGTGACCTATGTAATGTGACTAACAAATATTTGCTCCCTTTTCTTTTCCCTGGTGAATACTGAGTGAACGGAGCATTGTTTATGACAGCCTATAACAATACATGCAATATATATTATATATGATATGTGTAACAGCATATTTGATTCATATATTATATATATATATATAAAAACTGAAGACCACTTCCTCCTTTCCAGTAGTCTATATTCGACAGGATGTAAGGTAAACAGCTGTCATTCTTTTCTTTCAGTTGTTTTTTTTTTAAGGCCAACAACTTGAAAGACACCTGGTACCCGTGTGTAAGTGAACAGCTTATTTCTAGCCAAAGCAAAGCAGTGACATTTTTAGGCCATTCAGGACCAGTGCAATGTATTGTTTATATTACTTCTGCCAAGGTGGGGATTCCTCCTCTACCTTGAAAAAGAACTCTGAATTCAATGAGAGAGAAGCACAATAAGGAATGAGCCCTTAGATTCGGAAGTCTACCATTCAGTAATTTAATATACCACATGTATGTAAAGCAGATGTAGCATTGCAATTAATATTTGTGCTTTAGAATAACTATTGGGAATCCTCTCCTTGAGGCAAAAGGAGCATGTGCTCACCTATGCCCCAGGTGGAGCCCCGGTTCCTCTAGGACAAACCAGAGATAATATGGAGTAGCCCCTGTGGCTCAGAGGCCAGTGTGATTCCATCAAATGCCACACTGTGTTTTGACCAGAGCCTATTGTCCATTTGGCTGGATGTTCAGATTCATAAATCTGCATCCCTCAAGGCTGGAAGTAAAGCCTAAACTAGCATCCTGGAGAAAAAAGGTCAGCACTTTGATACACATCTCCCCAAAATGGAATTTTAAGGAGCAGAAGCAAAACCTCATCTTGCTCAGAAAGTGGGCGTCTTTGTTCTCTCATGTTTTAAGATTTTGCTAGCTCAGTGTCTCTCCTTTTATTCTGCTGCCTCTTTATTCTGCTGCCTCTCTTTTAAGGACCGAAGAGAAGCCGTCTATGGCTCTTAACTGTTTTCTCACCTAAGATGTTTCGACTTACATGTTGTAGGAAACCCTTACGAAAGGTGTTTTGAGGCATCACAGTTTGCTGTTCTATATTTATTATTTAGTAGAAAAATAGTCAAATTTAACTAATCTAATTTGGTGTTGTGATTGGGAAACATGTGGCTTTTGGTACCTGACCATATGAACCTATGCTATCCTTTGTGCAGTTGACTCCTTGGAAGGCAAAGGAAGGAACAGAAAGCTCTTGGAGATTCTTAAGGGTTAAATAAAAGTCTAAACCTTTGATGTGTGTGCTTTTATCCACTTTGAGAAAATATACTTGACTTAGATTCTTATTTCTGAAAATAAGGCTTTTGTTCCTGCACAGTGCTGGATTGTTAAAAGTCAGATTGCAAAGACACAATTTGTGAATCTTTTTCTCCCCCATAAACAGATACATGTGGGCACTTTGGGCACCAGCCAGGTTCTCCTTGAAGTCTCTGGGAGTCCACATGTGTGTGCCTGAGCAGTATAGCATCACTTCCTGAGTGCATTCGGAGGGCAATATGGCATTTGAATGAGCTCTATCAAAGTGTGATTGTATCTAAAGGCCAAAAAATTTAAGAAATTTTTTTTTCTTTCTAACTCTTTTAACTGCTGCCAAAACAGAGTGGAAAGATAGGCAATGGAGTCCTGTCCTCACTCTCCAGCCAGGCTTCTCATATGGTTCAAGGACAGACCCACTTCTTCCCAAGGCTAGCCCATTGCTTAGGGAATGGAGGCAGTTTTCTCACAGAACCTCTCCTTATTAACAGCGAAGCTGTCTTAGCAGCTATAAATTGCTCACTTCTAATGTCTGATAAGCATAGTGCTCGAATTCAGGCTCTGCTGTTGTCCTAACAGAGTTATGTCACAACAGTGAAGAACCCTGAGTTTGAAGGGAAAGTTGAGTATGTCAGAGATTGTACTCTATCACGTATGGACATTTTCTCTGCAGTCTGAGCCTGAATTGGGAGGACATCACAGATGCATGGCACATTGGACAAGGAGCACATGCATGCATTTAAATCATGTATATCTTACTTTTTTACTGATGTAATTGTGAAATATGTTCTTTTTGCATTCATAATTAGGGGGTGGAACAGATGGTGAAGGCTTAGTTTAAAATAATCTGTCATTAAAATAACCTAGCCTACTGGTAATTCTTCTCTCTAACTGGAGTTAAGTCATAGGAAAAGAGTTTGGGGTGATTTTTCCCCCTTCTGTACTGGAATGTCAAAGAAAGAACTACTAATTTCAGAGTGCTTATATACTCAAAACTTGTCCCTATAGGAGCACCATGGTAAGATGTCACTCTGTGAAATTTGGCTGCAGAGGAATATGCACAAAAAGGAAAGCAGAGGCAAAACTCCTTTGACAAATATAAATCCATTTAGCACAATGCATTAAACATTAGTACACCTTCCATCATGAACCTGTGGTTAGTTCCATACCCTGCAAGGAAATAACCTCATCATTTGACAAGTACTGTTAGAAGCATTCAGCTTTTGGGGTTAAGAAACTATGCCTTACACTTTATATGTTACACTGATGTCAGGGGATATAAATTATAATTACAGGCATTATTATTCAGAGATGCTGTAACTCCTGATTTCTGTATCCAAGCCTCACTTCTTGCATGTGTACCTCATAGACTTACTGGGATGTGACAAAGGAAATCTCCGATCAGCCCTGTCTGGATGGCTAAGAACTGTTTTCAGTAATAAGAAAACTGTCTTGATAAATCAGATACTTGCATGTCTTTAAAATGTCTGTTTTACTGTTTCTTCTAAGATTTTGTTCTCCATCTGCTTTGAGGAAAGCAGATAGATTTCAGCATGGCTTTATAATAAATCTTCTTGAGGAGGGACTAGCATTAACATTTGTGTAGGTTCTTTTTCATCTTAATCCAACCTTAGTTAATAATCAGAAAATTCTACATAGTGAGTAAGAAGATGTAATTAACCCTTTGACCCCAGAATCTTAATTGGCGCCTGTTGAAAACAGTGGGCAGTTTAAAAAAAAATTAAAAAGTAGCCTGCAGTGATTGAACAGCGCAGTATATAATAGCTTTCTTGATTCAAAAATTTTTTTAAAAATTCCACAGACCTTTCAGATTAATCACACTTGGTTTCTAAGACTAACTGACTGCATGTTTTCTTCCTCCTCCCACCTTTTTAAATTGATAACACCCAATTTAAACCAACAATGATGCTACCCTTCAAACTTTTCTAAGTGGCAACATACAGCTAACTATAGACAGAGGCAATGCTGAATCAGAAGGTAGTGGCTATGTGAAAAGTGACCTTGGCAATCCACTTTAGACCTGACTTCATATCCCATTTTTTATTTGAAAGGTAATCAAATCTGAGATATGGACATTGATCTTAGACTATAGGTATAATCGACCAAAATGATAACCATAAAAGTGAAAAATATGGTGAATTAACCGTATTTTTGGGGTGTGTGTGTGTGTTTTGCTTCTGTGATGACTAACAACTAATTTAACTAGTTGTTTTTTCCCCCTACCAAATTGGCCGTTATTTTTAATTGAATTGACTGGATGTCTTTGTGTCATGTAGACATAGACTCATTTTAATCTCACTAGGAAATTGGAACATGTGTTGAAGCCTCTGTTTTTGCCAAACAAAACTGGCCAGTTCTTAGATCGCCACTGCTTAATAGCATCAGATGTTTAGCCTCCAGATATTCTTTTACCCTGCTATGGTGCCCAAACCTCCTCAAATATTTTAGTAAGTACATGAAATCTGAACCTCATGTTAAAACTCACAATCCCTTTTAGTGAGGAAGTAAAGGATATGCGTAGATAGCAAATGACACATCTATTCAGAAATAGCACTGGGTGCTTTGAAGGACATAAAATAATCCATTCTATTCTAAATATCAGGAGGTATCCCAGGCCATAGTAGAAATCTGTGGAATCTGAATCTGTAAATAATCTAAGTCCATAAACTGGACTCCTCAAGAAAATAATTTCCATCCTTAGTAGTCATTACGGTATTTGTGATATAAGGAAAAGGGAGCACTGAGCATGGAGGTAGAACTGGATTTCATGAAAACTGATTGAGTGGTTGTTAGGTGCCAGCTAGATACATAAGGCATCGCCTCGCTGTTGAGAAATTCAGTGATTCAGAAATTCTCTAGTTGAGAGCTGAACAAGCCAACCAGAAGCATACAGTGCCATAAACGTTTTAATAATTTTATGGGAGTGAAGAAGATTTAATCCTGCCTCTGCCACCAACTGGCCATCTGAGCTTGTCCAGCCACTTAGCCTCTCTGTGCCTCAGTTTCCTCCCCTGTAAAATGAAGGTTTAGAACTATAGGATATTATCCCCACACCAGCTTCATCAGTCCATCCTTCTGCATCCAGCCAGGCTTCCAACTGTCCCTTGTGTCCTTAGAAGTTCTCCTGTGATCTCTGTTTGTGTTGTTGCTCTAATTGACAATGACATTAAAATTTGAGAAGATGACTTACACAGTTCTCTGTGATTGTGTACCAAGCCATGGCTATCAGGTCAAAAGGAAAACCTAACAAGCCCTTTTATAAGCTCCAAGGGAATAGTCACAAACGGGAGGGGCCTAATTCTCATGAGTCATCCTCAGGAGACATCTCGTTTGAGGTAAAGATATGTTGAAATTAGATCCTTCCCAAACTTGTAGGAAGGAAATATCTCTCCCTTTGCACTGGTTCAAAGTGAGGTTCTGCTATACTACATCCTGCGCTTGAAAGGCTCTATCAGAAAAGGGCCCAGAGGGTTTGCAGTTTTGTGAAAGGTAGGGAGCCCAGTTCCCTTAGACAGTACAGTATTTTATTCCCAAAAGCTGGTTCTGGGGAAATGTTTCGAAGCAAAGGTGGCCAGGTAACCTCCTATGGAAATACCTTAAGTAATTTCTTGCCATCCTACTTCCCCTCTGTCTTGTACCCACAGTGGGAGGATTCTATCGTTTGAACACAAATTGTTCAAAAACAAGGGATGATGTTTAAGATGTCACAGGCTGCCTCTTAGGGTAAATATTTTAATTTCAGAAATGTTGTGAGTATTCGCCTTTTCATTAATTCACACATATCAATTAGAGAATCTTTATTTTTATTGGAAGGTAGTATAGTTAGTTATTAAGTCCCACTGCCAAAGTTCAACTCTAAACTCCAAACTAGGAATAGGCTTGTTGCCTAACTTCACTAATCCTCAATTTCCCTGTATATAAAAAGTGGATAATAATACAATAATTTCATATAGTACTTGTGAAAATTAAAAGAGACAATATGTGCAAACTGCTTAGCACAGAATGCTTAATAAATGTAAGCTGGCATTATTGTATTATTGTAGCTAAAAGCTCATCTATCATGTAATTTGCTCTTTAGTGGAACAATATAATGTGACTTTTGAATTGTTTTCAGAACCCAAGAAATCAGAGGAGGGGGTTAGGTGTCATCCACAGTTTCTGACCAGTGGGGCAGTGAAAACATGTCAGGAAACAGGAAAATCCACTGTTTTTTTTTTTTTTTTTTTTTGAGACAGAGTCTTGCTCTGTTGTCCAGTCTAGAGTACAGTGGTGTGATCTTGGCTCACTGCAACCTCCTCCTCCCAGGTTCAAGTGATTCTTGTACCTCATCCTCCCAAGTAGCTGGGATTACAGGTGTGCCACCACACCCAGCTACTTTTGTATTTTTAGTAGAGATGGGGTTTCCACCATGTTGGCCAGGCTGGTCTTGAATTCCTGGTCTCAAATGATGTGCCCACCTCAGCTTCCCAAAGTGCTAGAATTACAGGCATAAGCCACTGTATCTGGCAGAAAATCCAAATTTTATATATACATACAGACATATATATGTATGTGTGTATCTGTATGCATGCATATATATACACACATACATATATAAGAATATATATAATATATAGTCTCCCCAAAATTCAGTATTTTAGGAGACTGAAATTATTCCTAGGATTTGAGAAGGTACATATTTCTAACTAAATTTACACACTTCTTCCACCTTTCTATATTTTACAAATTTTGTCATTAATTTAGTGTTTTCGCATACCTTGTTCCTAGCATGGGTTTCCTGTATTTGCAAATTCACAGCCTTTTTTTTTTAACACCACTCACATTTAAAAACTTTTTCTTGTACAAGCAGCACTTGTGCAATCTACCTTGTTAAAAATAAATATAAAGCAAAACAAAAGATGTGAGGATGACAGAGGGTGTAGGATGCACTGGATTGCAAGAATTTGAAACAAATTTAACCTCAGTTTGGATGCTGTATTGCAGGTGGAGTTCATGATGATTTACACCATTCATCAAACTGAAAATGCAACCCTCCATTGGGAAAGTAGACTGAGGTTTTAGGAGTTACAGATGATGTGTAGCATCCTTTTTCTTTCTTTATTCTTTCTTTCTTTCTTCTTTTGTTCCATTTCAGGAGTTGTGATAGAAACTAGAACTGTCGCTATAAAACTTTAATAGAGAGTTTTGCAAAACAGGATTACAGTTTGTCAGATTGCAGCCCATAAACATTATCCCTTAATATATTGACATTTCCTATTGTTCTAACATAGTGGGCACTAGGAGTAAAGAAGGCATCATTCCTTATTAATTAGCAAATTGTTGATGTTCAGAGTAGTGCAAGTAGTGATTTTACCTGCTCTTGATATAGGAAGCCTTTTCTTCTTTCATTTCATTACGATCTTTATTCCTGTTCAACTATTTAATGGAGAATCTTGCTGATTTAATCTCAGTAACCACTGAATCCAAAAAAAAATAAAGGCAACATCTCATAAAATCAGCATGACCTTATTTTGTACATGAATGCAATGTATCTTGATCAGAATGAAAGAGACATAAGTCCCTAAAGTAAAAGAAAGCTTTCAGTCTTAATTCAGACATTTAATTTATTCATGTATAATGCAATACTAAAAGATCTTAGGACTTTCATTAAACACGGAGAAAAAAATGGTCTTAAATTCAGCGTGGCCGAGCGCGGTGGCTCACGCCTATAATCCCAGCACTTTTGGGAGGCCGAGGCGGGGGCGGATCACCTGAGGTTAGGAGTTCGATACCAGCCTGGCCAACATGGTGAAACCCTGTCTCTACTAAAAATACAAAAATTAGCTGGGCATGGTGGCACGTGCCTGTAGTCCCAGCTACTCGGGAGGCTAAGGCAGGAGAATTGTTTGAACCCAGGAGGTAGAGATTGCAGTGAGCTGAGATCATGCCACTGCACTCCAGCCTGGGAGACAAAGCAAGACTCTGTCTTAAAAAAAAAAAAAAAAAAAAAAAATCAATGTATTGCTTTCTCAGTGGCCTTACTAATTAAATCTGCATCCTTTATATTTATTAATCTATTTATATTTTTTTTCCTGCAGTCCCTGGATGGCTTTGTATTTGCACTAAATCAAGAAGGAAAATTTTTGTACATTTCCGAAACAGTCTCCATCTACCTAGGCCTCTCACAAGTAAGTAAAACAATTTTAGATTCTTGGCAGTGATTATGAAGCCTTCTTCAGCCTCATGTTTTTCCTTCTTCAAGGAATATTCTGTTTAGCATGAATTATCAAATTTATTATTTAATGGCTTTACCTGACTGTTCTCTCAAAGTCAGTGAGAAACCTGTGTGTCAGTGTTGAACATTCAGAATAAACTTGTGCTCAAAAACTTTAGTTCCCCTCCCCACCCCGCAAGGATCATTATTAATTTATTGAGAACAAATGAAGTTTCTTCCCTTGGTTGTTTTGAACTTTGAAACCTCTGTGCCCGGTAGGAGAGGGACACACTAATAGTGCTTCCCTTGTGTCCTATTACTGGATGTTTATGGAGTACCCTGCATTGTCCTGGGAGCTGACACAATGGCAGGAGTCATTTGGAGTCAAGAAATACTGAAAGAGACCATTAAAATGTGTTGCAGGGAGGGTTCCAGCAAGGATATATTTTGCTGCCTTTGCAAATGCTTCCAAATGCTGAAAGATGATTTCATAAAATAAGATAGCTTTTCATTATTTGCCATTTAATTACTCACATGTGTTTTTTGGAGAGTAAAAGAAAAGAAAATGGAGGCTGACGGGCCAGGGACAAAAACCCTGGATGTTACTTCTCGAAATTCCCCTGGAACACAAAAATTTAAGTTCCAGTGAATTCCAAGACATGGGCTGCATCTAGTGAATGCCAAAATATCCTGAAGCAAGGTTTGCAATTCAGCTAATTATCCAGATGTTTTCTGCATAAAAAGGCTGAACATCTGGGTATTTGCGCCCATACAGGTGATTGGCTGAGTTTGACCCCTTTCATCTGGTGATTTGGCATGAGGAAAACACTGCCTCGGTGGGAGGGATTCTGTGTGTGTGTGTGATGATCTGCCAAGTTGGATAATCTACCGCTCATTCAGTTGCCCCTTGAAGCTAGAGATAGAGATAAGATTTGTCTCTCTCCTTTAAAACAGGACCCACCCCAGACTCCTTGCTTCTGAAAGTTGGCACAGCTCTAAGGAGGCATCCAGCAAGTCTGGACCCTTTTGGCTGTTAGTGAGTTTGCCGGGTAATAGCTAAATCAAGAAAGACATTGGAAAATAATAGAGAGAGATATTTGGCATGTGAGGAGGCTTGGGGAAGGAGGAGAACCACTGCCAAATTTGATTATTTACTGTTGAGAATCCAAACAAGGGTCTGTTCTGTTAATGCTTTTTGAGGAACATGCAAGCTCTCAACTATAGTGTATAGAGTAATTCTATCTTATGTGGACTTTAGCAAACCAAATGATAGAAACCGAGCTTTTGTCAACTCAGTATTAGTATTCTTGTATCTTGTTGAAAGATCTGGTTTTGTAATAGCCTTTAATAGACTTTAAGCCTTGTCTTAATCTGTCTGGGACCTAGTATTGAGAATCTTCAATTTTGAAATTGGCGAGCCACCATGTTGCGATGTTGTTATTACCATATAGAACTGAAAACACCACTGTTTGTTGTTCTGCAATGCACATATTCATGTTTCATGCAGGGTATCCAGCAAAGTTTAATAAGCCAGTAAAGAAGAAGGATGAATAATTAGTTTAAGCAGGTAAATGCTAATTAGGGAACTCCTGAAAAGCATCCATTATATACTAGCTCAAAACACATTTTACAGCCCTGGTTAGTGGTGTAATCCAAATTCTGTCAAGGCAACTGCATTTTCTGTAATTGAGATGTGTATGTTTGCTTTGCATAACAGATGGCTCTGTATGCTTAGACTGATAGCTAGGAAAATAATAATTGCATTATTCTGGCCAAAAGAATATTAGCTCTTGGGTTTTGGCCATTTCAGTCAGTCCTCCTGCCAGCACAGCATATGCACATATATGGATTGGATTTTCAAGGAAATTGATGCATCTGGAATAGTGCGGCCATCTGAAATATCATCTGTTCAAGAAAAATTTGGCTTTAACCCTATGCTGGTTTCTCCTTAAAAGTATTTTATTTAGCTGCTTTTCTACTGTATCATCACGTAAAATCTGAAACAAATAATGGATGTTTCTGTGAAATAAAGCAGCTATGTAGACATGGTCCAGTATCTGGCAATTTCTGTGCAGTCAGTCCCAGATTTTATATATAATGGGTTTTAAAGCACATCCCAGTAGTCAGCATCTTGACTTATCCAGGGGTGGACCCTGGCCAAAATGTGCCATTGCCTTCTCCTGTGGTGGATGTGTTCAGCGTTGGCAGAAACTGTCAAATATGCAGGTAGAGGCTACGAGATAGGAGATATGGGCCTTCATTTGGCAGCACTACACAACTGAATTGATGAGGGGTCAATCAGTAGAAAGTGATTTATTTTTGCATATACCAATTTATGTACCTAAAAGTGATTTTTGCATATACCAATTTATGCATTTAGTGTTCAAAACTGAAGCTTAAGAATAGTTCTGCATTAGCATAAAAATAATCTGATAAGAACATGATATATTTTTAAATACCCAAAGCATGAGAGAAAAAAAAATCTATGCTAAAACTCTGGAAAAGAGTTTTCTACCCAGTTAAGTTTCTGAGTCCTAATAGAGAAATCGAAGTCCCCAAGACACAACTCTTTCCAAGTTTCTTCAATGCCTTTTTTCAGCTGTAGGGGTTGTGGGGTGATATACAAAGTAAATATACTCTAAGTCAATTAAGCATTTGTTCTTTTATGAGCGCGCGCACACACACACACACACACACACACACACCCTTAATCAAATGCAAACCAAATGCTCTGCTTATGTTCTACAACTTTGGCTAAGTGGTTATTCCATCAAATTCTAGACAGTGATAAGCAATCTATAAAGTTATGGTCCCTCCTTTCCTTTCCAAATAGTTTTGTTAAAGACAGTGTGTAACTCTGTCATCAAAGACTTGTCCAGTGAAATTGTTGAGGAGGACTGTGAGCATGTCAGTTTGTTGCAGAGCATAGCTGTGTCTGTGTTTCTAACTCTCAAGATATCCCTTCCTCAGTTTTATTTTCTTTCAATGTGTACATAAATGTGGTGGCTTTAAAACAGCTTCTGCTCAGGAAAGAATTAGAATTCTTTTTTAGCTCACAATAAAACAAGATAGGGAACCTTCTACTGAGCTCTGTTGTGTAGCGTGAGGATAGAGACAGCCAGAGCGGATTTTCTCTTTGACACTCCCTTGGGTGGGACAGCTCTTGGTGTCCAGGGCATGTGCTTGCCGGGTATTCTCTTTAAAGTATTCTCATCTTGTTGTAATTATGGGAATTAGTGAATGATGGTGATTTCTGAACCTCCTCAATAATCCTCTTGACTTTGCCAGATACACACACACACACACACAGAGAGAGAGAGAGAGAGAGAGAGATGTATATATTTAACCTAACAACATCCAAGAAGTGGTTTCAGGTTATAGAAGTATCCACTGTTGACTTGCTTTCCTGTGTAAAAATGATTCCCAGTTACTCACCAAGAGGCCTTATCTTAAAAGAAGATTCCCACATACTGATGCTGAGTTTGGCTTGCATAGAGACTAAATAACTTCTTATACCTGGTGATGGCATTCAGAGCTGCTCATAACAGCTCTGCTTTCTAGCTATAATGGAACAGGCAGACGTGAAAATGAATTAAGAAAACAGAATGGGTTCCCTAACCCTGAAAATGTAGCAATGATATATGGCCAGCATTTATGAAATATCTTCCAAAATGTAAGGGGCTTAATCGCCAAAGAATCCAAAAGAGACTTTACATGATAAATAAAAAATATTTCTAGTTGATATAGGATTTAAAGCTTAGAGAAATATTTATTTGTTGGCTTATACTCTCCTCTTTCCACAAAGGATTTGAAATAGCTTACATAAACACATATGATAAAAATAATGTCAAAATAGAACTAGGGAATAAGGAAAAGGAGATAAGCAAAAGTAGGTAAACTATTACCACATAGTAGGAAAACACAAAAAAGGGGCTCATAAAAAGACCATTTAGTACAAATGGTCTTTATTAAAGCTTCAGATTTAACCATGAGCTTCATGGTAACCAAAGCAAAAAGGGAAATCCAGTCAACCATCAAAAATGAAAAACCATTGTTTCTTAAGGAAAGCAAAGTTTTTCTGGGACTGAAATCTGAAAATCTCACGTACAATTTTGGTAGAGCTAACCTGTAGATTATGACATCAGTTTGCTTCCACTGGAGTCCATATTCACAGCAAGGCTGTCGTGATCCACACAGCAAACACAAAGACCCAAATTACAAATCTCCTAACAGGCAGAAGCCCGTTCCCCGCCAGCCATAGCTGTGCGGAAGACCATTTGGAGAGCGAAATTCTGTTCCCGCATCCAGGTCTCATAATAGCATTGGCTAGTTTGGTGGTTTACATGGTTTCAAATCGGCTTTCCTTCACCCATACTCACATCCTGCATTTTCTTCTAAATCCTCATGGGAAATTCACATTATCATTGCCAGAGGCAGAGGACATGAGAGACTCAGTTAACCAGAGAATACAATTGGACTCACATCCTCTGAAAACATTTTTTCTGGAAAGTGAGGTGAGACAAGATAATTCTGATGCACACCTATCCCAGCAAAGTGCTTTCAGGTTAATGTAGAGTCCTGTTTACAACAAAATGAGATCTAGAGCAAGCCAGGATATGTACACATTTGTATGGGGTGATATCATTAGAAAATACCCTACGTGCCAGCTAAAGCCTCTCTTGAAATGTGTTCTAATCACCCCCCACTGCCTCCAGTCCCCTCGTGCACATAATGAGTCACTTCCCTTTTTTCTCATCTAGTTCTCACCCTTATATAAGGTATTTCCTGGCTATTGTAAGCCAGCCAGAAGGTAGCTGCAGACAAGGTTACAAATTGACTTGATTCAAGGCAGCTTGCTGAAAAGGGCAGGGTGGCTGCAGATTATAATAAGAGTTAATAGAGGTGAAGGTGAAAGGGGGTTAGTGGTTGTTTTAAATTTGGTATTTTTTTTAAGCCATGCAGATATATTTGCCATAAACTCCTTTCCTTATCCTGTTGTTCATCTCCATATTTTAGATTTCTCTGCATTTGTTATATAGAATGGCAAATAAAATTACAGCTACAGCACACAAGTACAAGGTCAAATAAATGACAGAGCTCAGTCTATTTGTGAAGCTATTCTGAAAGGGAACCATGGTGCCAAATGTGGTTTATTTGAATAATAAAGAAGAATTAGATTCCCCTGATAACTTGGCCGAGGGCCAATAAATCACTGGAGGTTAAAGATGCTTTGCAACTGCCATGTCTTTCTTTTGCTTTTCCAAAGTGCAAGCCTCACTCTTCCATTCTGTGTTTTTCAATGCAAATCAAGTTGAGGTTAGTATGTAGCTAACACTCTTACTTCCCTGCTTGTAAAAGATATATATATATATATTTCTTTAGTGGGGTTTAAAAAAGAGAAGACATTAGCTTTCCTTACAAGTTATTCTCTTGTTTGGCATCATCACATCCTAGAGAGCTGGAATATAAAGACAAAAAAGGTATTATTTCAACACAGCAGAGGGATTGCAATGATGGAGCCAAGTGTTAGCATTTTTGCAGTGGGTGTTCTAAATTTATTCAATGCTAGGGTAACTGGAGTTCTTTTAATAAATGAATGCAAATACTGCTTTATGGCCCCCCTTTTCAAAATATTTCAAGTACACATACCTTAATTTTTAAAAAAGAAGAAAAATATATAAATTTCTGCAGCTGTGACCGCCCCCCACCCACCCCAACTAGCAAGTCTACATTTTTCTCCTGTACACTAATCATAAAAAGTTCATCACTTCTGGGTGTAACAAAGAAAAATGCCCTTTTGAAGGTGGAAGCTCTGAGGGTTTGGAGACTATTGAGAAAATATAAGTATCAAAATAATTCAGAAACAGTACAAGGCACAGTGGCACATTATCAATTTACAACATTTAAATTGATAAATGCTTGGTGGTGAAGGCCTACAAGGGCACTTTGAAAAGCAAATAGCGACCTGGTGAAGAAATTGATTTTTCCCCCCCGAAAATGACTGCATGATGCATCATTTGACTGCATGCTGTCCGAGTGCTTGACAGAGATAATCTCAGCAATCCCACGGGTGACCTTATCGTTCTCACCAGGGCAACTTTGTCTACGTTCTGACTTTGTGCATGTCAAGGTTCCTCCCTGCAGGATCCTTGGGGGAAAAAGTTCCTCTGTTCGATCCAGATATTGAACTGCTCGTTCTTCCCCCTTTTCCTTCCACCCCACCCTTCCAAATAGGCAAACATGCCTCTTTATTTCATCCATAATTATGAATGAGCCAGGCAGAAGAATACAGCTCTGTGCTCTGTATCTTTGTTGAAGCTCCTAATACCTTTTAGTTCATAGTTCTTAGGTGATCATCTATATTTGCAGGGATCTTTTTACCAGAAAGAGTAGAAAAAATCCCTAATGTTCTTATAATGCATTGCCACCTTGAGCAGAATGGAAAAAGATAACCAGTTTCTTTCTTCTCTGTACTTGCAGGATGTGTTTTTTTCCTCTCTCCCCTGTCATCTTTACATAGAACCCTTCTGAAACTCTCTTAAGTCATACATGTCAGTATCTAATAATATTATTCTCTTACAATCCAATGATTTAAGGTATGTCTCTTATAACCTTAAAATTATGTAACAATGACATAAGGCCCAGATAGCACGTCACCTGTGCTATTTGGCTTTGAATCCCAATGGCAGCCTCTTTGCAGAGATTTGATAGAATCCACAGGGCTTCTTCAGGACCGTTGGTGTTTGGAAAGTATTTTTCTTCCACAGGGGAATCAACAATTTTTTTATGCCTAGAATTTTCTATTGATATGTATGAATGTGTGTATGTGTGTGTCTGTTGATCAGTAATCTTCCTGCCACACAGCTTGTCGTTGATAATTACAATTCTTGATTAGCCACTTCTTGAAAGCAGCAACACCCTGCCTGGTTTGGCACCCTGAAGCCCCAGTCCCCACTGCCTCTGACACCCTCAGTTCACCATATTCAACCCCTTTTACCTCCTTCTTTCATCCACAACATTAATTCTGAGTGAACAAGACGTGCTTCCTTGCTTTTGACAAGATTTGCTGCAGTCTCATGCGACAAAAACCCAACACTCATTCCAGATTCAGAAAGTAGGATTTATAACAGCATTTTAATTTAATGTTGGATGTCGAACATATAAAGAGATCACAGTAGTACTAGAGCTGAAAATTGATGCCTTTTTTATTAGTGTCCTCTCAGAAGTGGGTGAGACGCTGTTTGTGCAATGGAGCACAGAGCAGCACAGTCAGATGAATGAGGATATGCTATCTGCAAGGAATCATATTTCAAGCCACTGTCGGCCTCTATTGATGTGCTCAGAGTTGAAAGGTTATGCTAGTAAATGCCATCCGAATTTCCAGCATTAGAAATCGGTAGAATAATCTGCTGGCTGTCACTTTATGCTCAGCCTAAATGCACTGCACAGGGATGTTTTACTTATTTTAACTCCAAATTAATTTCTTATTACAGGTGCATTTCTTTCTCTCCTCATGCTTTCATCAGTGCCCAAATGGGACTGATTTTTAACAGGTCTTCAGAGTAGACCACTATCTGTGAAAAAAAATGAAAGAAGTGTGCGTCATCGTACGTGAGAATCATGTTATTCTTATTTATTCCTTTGAACATATTTTTTCCAGACAGTGAGGCTAAAACACAGGAAGTTTGTGCACAGGGAGCTTTTCTTGTTAGACTGAATCATAGAATCTCAGGATAATTCAACATAAGCTTACCATTTTCAAATGTATGAATTGAAGACCTACATTGCTTCTTAATTTCTGGACTTAAAGTGAGCAAGAAAAAAAAAGGAAGATGGAGTATTCTTCATTTTATAGTTGAGGAGATCTCAAGTCAGAAAAAAAATACTTTGTAAGGAGCTGGTTAATTTTATTTGTGTGGATCAAATAGTATTTTCAGATTCATTTTGAAGTAGAGCACTGAGCAAAAAGTAAGATTAAGAAAATTTAGTCATCATTCTAAGTCGGTAATTTATTCATTTTTAAATAATGAAACGGTGTTTTTCTGAATTAACCCATGTATTATTCATGCAGGCATTGGCAATGTAATGTCCCTGGTTTTCTGGAAAGCAATATACATTTCTTTGCCTGACAAGCAGTATTTTCTATATGGTATTAATTTAATGGCTTATTTTATTATGCAAAGTTAGAAAGTAAAGATAATTTCTGTCCATAATGTGGTGCTTATATAGGCAGTATATGCAAAATAATACCTCTACACTTAAGCTGGCTATCCTTCCTCAGTTAGCTTGGACCCTATAAGAATGATGAGTGAATGCAAACTGCTCATATGAAGAATAAGAAATAGCTTGACCTTCTGGAAAGGAGGTCATAAAATCATTAAATTCATGTGAAATCCAAATTTCATTTCTACACACACACATTCAATCTATATTGGGTTTTAGCTCTTACATAAGAAGATATGGTTTTCATGACAGAAGTAACATGGCAACAATTTCAGTGATAATTTCAGTAGGACTATCATAAGGAAATTGACTTTAGATTTTTGTATAAGTTCTAGAACTAGGCTGGTAACCTGAAAATTGATGTCAGTTTTAGACAACAAATGCCCTATGGCTTTTTATCTTTCATCCTCACTCCCTTCTTTGGAATGACAGTCCAAAGATGTAATCTCTTTTCCTTAAAATCATCATTGTGAAAGAGACTGATAGCAGTTGAATTATTTAAAGTATCTTTTGATGCATTTTTGTGTAAATATGTGTTTATTCACATGTCTATATATGTTTATAAATGCATACAATTGGTTTCTTTCTGATATGGTTTTCATGCCTACTGCATTTTTATCTACAGATATAAATAATTTCCAAAATGATTCACTAAAGCAGCACACCAGGTTTTCCTTTGGGTGTCTCTTCCTCCTTTCAGGCTCCTACAGCTGCAAATTTACCACATTCAATAATAAGACAAAAACTTTCTCTGATCCGTTAATTTTTAATGTGCTGGCAGATTAAATCTATTACTTTCAATAACTATGCAAACTTTTTGAGAGCAAGAGAATGTATGCAGAAAGAAGTTTTCCCTGGGAAGGAAAAAATACGGCCTAGATTGGATGTTTTAGGGCAGTTCAAGGCCCTTGGCAGAGGTAACACAGATACCTGTGGGCCATGTGTGGGTTTTGGTGAACCTAGGAAGTATGTCAGTAACATGCATTTGGGTATCAGGTAAATAATTACAGACGCTGTTTAGATTTTCATCTAGGTTTTGGAGAAGCAAACTTTATATTAAGAAAGCCCTTCCCTCTTGGCCTTCTCTCGCCAGTAGAAACATTGTTTTAGGACCCCAGGTAATCCTGTTTAGCACTGCTTTGCCATGGAAACAATAAAAAATTGGTTCTTCACTAGGAACGCGCTAAAGCTTTAAGGAACATGCAGATAGGAGATGGTTTCATGAACCTCTGAGTTTTACTCTATAGCTCTGACCTTCAGGTATTTGTTCCTACTCTGCTTTCTTCGATAATTCTTTCTGGCTAAAGTCCCTACTTGTTAAACTTGGTATTTATTAGGAACTTAAAAAACATTTGTACTAAATGTTCTTGTCCTTATAAATAGGGGAGATGCAGAAATACTTCCAGAAAATGTGAATGATAATGCTAGCTCTATCTATGGTAAAGATCTGGCTCTTCACCATAAAATGTACAGGCTTGCCTCGCTTTAAGAAACGTTACGGCTAAAAACCTGCCAGATGACTAAGTAAGAGATTATTTGTATTACAATACAGATGGGGTATTTGTGTTCCTTTAAGTGGTGAGTTCCTTTTTTGGGCTTTAAATGTCTATACAGAGATTGTTATCTAATCTACAAAATCAAAAGGGAATGAAGGAAAGAGAGAGAGGCACAAAAATTAAAGTATTCAGAGGCATTCCATTTTAAGATCAATCAGAAATGAGGATGGAAAATGAGATTCTGTTGGCAGACAACTTTTTAAGATCCCTCCTAGTAAGCACAGATCTCCTCAGCCTTGGTTGCCAAGTGCAATGGGAATGTTGCTTGCAACTTGGTCGTCTGGAAGAGGAAAACACGATCCGACTGTTCAGTCTAGTTGTCCAGGGTCACTTCAAAGTGCTGTGCAGCAGTGGTTTTGCATGCTTGTGATGTCCTGTCTACATATCTGTGTGAATTACAAAAGTCTACACATCCCTGAGGACAGAAGATGCAAATTCAAGGAAAATAAGAGGTGAGACTAGGAACCAATTCCCTGAAATAATAATAAAAAAACCCCATAATTTTTCCGGTTCATTAATTAAAATTGACGTTGCCGGGTTTGCAAAGACCAAGAAAGGACCGTGCCATTCCACTACATTTCAAAACCTTTTCACTTGAGCAGACAAGTAAATCATGCAATTACTGGGACTCATTCAGCTCTTTAGTAAAAACACGGGCCTGCAACCTTGGCTGTAGCATACATGGAAATTAGAAGAGTTGAACTGAAGATATTTCTAAAATGTCACAACTGCTCTGTGACACTGGATGATATGTTTATCCTTTCATTATCACTTAGAACACCTGGGGCGGTGCTCAGGAAATCAGATAGTGCCTTTTAAAATAATTATAAAAGAAGCATAGATTAGCAAGCTGAAGGGAAAACAGACAATCCTGAATCATGACGTTACTAATTTTGAGCTGTTTGGGGGCATCAGCTTCCAAGTCACAACAGTGTAATAACTGACTGCAACTGTCAGCAGTACTGAGGAGAGAGAGTGCCAAGTATGAGTATTTCTAAAAAGCAAATGTTTCCTGGAGATGAAATCCAAGCATTCATATATTCTGTTTATAAAATTAAGACACTCCGTTGGTGGTGTTTCCTATTGTCAGTTTCTGGCTGGATCCTTTTGTCTGTTAGACATGGAGTCTTTGGAAAAGCAGGAGAAAGGGCTCTGGACTGGGATCCAGGAGGCCTGGTTCTGGTCTTGCCTCTGCTGCTAGTCAGGCCAGTGACCTTGGAGCAGCCCGAATCTTCATTTTTCTTAAGCGTGAAACGAAAGGGCAATTTCTCAGATTCCTTCTTCTTTAAAATGTGTGCTCTCTGCAGTTCATCCAACGCTGGACATTTTTTCATAAGCACTGGGGTAGGGCTGGGGGAGGGGAGCCTGGTGAAGTAGGCTATTTTATTTTTAACCTTCAAAGGAATTTAGTTGAGCAGATGCTACCCTGAACTAGTCAGAGTAGAAAAGAAATGATATGGCTTTTAAAGGGCACATCTAGCATATCTACTGGGGTAAAGTAATTCTGGCAATGCTTCAAAGGATATAACTTTTGATGGTAAAGTAGGTAGGCTATGGAATGAAATCACATATGGCAGGCTGTCAAAGTCTCCTACACTTTCAGTACATTTATGTAAGTGCAAATGGAGGCTGCTTAGATGGAGTCCCTAGCAATTTCCTGCTAAGACTGCTTTCAGATTATCTGATAGTATTTGACTAAATTATCTCTGTAGACGCTGAGGACAACTTTTATGATCAAATATTTTGAAATTAGTTTTCCTTGTTGGCAGATTATCTGAAATATGAATTGCTCTCGTTTGAGCACTTGAAATTGAAAGGCTTTTGGTAACAGCAATTATACAAAAACAAGGGTACTGAAGTGCTGTATATCATGCTGAAGGGGATATGTTTATAGGTCAGTGATGTCAATAACTGGAGTTCTCACAGATACCTCATCGTTACCCTTTTATTGTGGGCTAATGCAAAGGACAGACTGACTCTCTTTCACAAGGGTATTTCATTTTCTAGAATAAATACTGATTTTCTTGACCCTCGACACTTACACATAGTCAATTCATATTTATTATATTTCCCAAACCTTTCATAGGGTGGCTGAGGGTCTAAAAAGTGGAAAATACACAGAAAATATATAAAATTCTAAACAATTCAGAGGTATTATTATTCTAATGATTGACTTGTGCATTCCTGGTGCCTTCTCTGGGAGGTATTTCAATCATTCTGTGAGCCTTATCTGTTCATATTTGTAGCCTCCTAATTAACAATAGTTACAACTTTTTAAAAAAAATTTAAAAGGCTTTAAAACGAGAAAGAAAGGAAAGGATGCTTGGAAGAGGCCCAAGCGGGTGACTTGAAGAACAGGTGCCCTGACTAACATTTATTAAGCTATTACTCTGTGCCAGGCACTGTTCTAAGTACTTTAAATAAATTAAGGTGTGTAACCCTAACGATTGTTAGGTACTATTTACAGTCTCCATTTTATAGATAAGAAAACTGAGGCAAAGAGGTTAAATAGCTTGCCCAAGATCATACAAGAAGGAAGTGGCAGAACTAGCATTTAAACCCAGCCCTCTTGACTCCAAAGCACTCATTGTTAACCAGTAATGCTAGTTACCTCTGGACAGTTTTACATAATTGGCATGTCGAATTATTCATTTTATGTGTTAAGAGAAACTGAGACATGGTACAATTAAGCATCCTGCTCAGAACTATAAAATAGTTATTCTTGGCCAGGCGCCGTGGCTCACGCCTGTAATCTCTACGCTTTGGGAGGCTGAGGTGGGTGGATGACAAGGTCAAGAGATAGAGACCAGCCTGGCCAACATGGTGAAACCCTGTCTCTACTAAAAATACAAAAATTAACCAGGTGTGGTGGCGGATGCCTGTAGTCCCAGCTACTCGGGAGTCTGAGGCAGGAGAATCGCTTGAACCCGGGAAGCGGAGGTTGCAGTGAGCCGAAATCATGCCACTGCACTCCAGCCCGCAGACAGAGTGAGACTCCTTCTCAAAAAAAAAAAAAAGTTATTCTCGGCCGGGCTCGGTGGCTCAAGCCTGTAATCCCAGCACTTTGGGAGGCCGAGACGGGCGGATCACGAGGTCAGGAGATCGAGACCATCCTGGCTAACACGGTGAAACCCCGTCTCTACTAAGAAATACAAAAAAACCTAGTCTCTACTAAGAAATACACAAAAAACTAGCTGGGCGAGGTGGCGGGCGCCTGTAGTCCCAGCTACTCGGGAGGCTGAGGCAGGAGAATGGCGTAAACCCGGGGGGCGGAGCTTGCAGTGAGCTGAGATCCGGCCACTGCACTCCAGCCTGGGCAACAGAGCGAGACTCCGTCTCAAAAAAAATAAATAAATAAATAAAAATAAAAATAAAAGTTATTCTCACAATGCTAATGGTGTAAATGAACTTGTGAAAACATCAGTAAAGTTATATAGATACACCTGAAAATTCTGATACTCAACATTTTTAGAAATATTCCAAGATTCAGTAGAGTAGTAGGGCCTAGTAATCAATAAAACAGGTCCAAACCCACGGTTCCCATGACACTCACCACACTGTTAATTGCATCCATGCATGCCAGCATTCAGCTAGTATTTGCTGAATGACCTACATGTGCAAAAACTGTGCCGGAAACTGAGGCTATTGATAACTAAGGCGTAGTTCCTGCCCTTAAGGAGCTGGTGCCTACAAGATGCCTTAAACATGGCAACCAAGCTACGATGACCTATGAGTGTTAAGTCTCAAATATTTTAGTGAATACTGAATGTCATGGTCACAATGGAGAGATCCACTACAAATCACGAAAATAGAATGTGGATAACTAACTCTGCCTGGAGAAGTTTGCAAAGAATTTACTGAAGAAAAAGTAACGCTTTTGGTCAGGGCTTGAAGGGCATTTTCTGTGTAGGAAAGGGAAAGGTAGTATTCCAGGCCAAGGGAGACATATATACAAAGCTATTTCCTATGGGAGAGATGAGTCTGGAAAGTTAGGACTTGGCCAATTTGGAAAGGGTGTCAGAGTAAGCTAAGGAAATTGGAATTTTTCCTTTAGACCCTTGGGAGCTGTGAAATATTTTAAAGGGAAAAGTGCAATATTAGATTTGTGCTTTAGGGAAAAAAAATAATTCTGGCTAAAAAGAAATGGAGGATAGAAAGCATCCTCCAATTAAAAGACTGATAAATAGTCCAGAAAAGGGGTGAAAGGTGATGACATTAAGGCACACCAGTGGAAATAAAAGAAGGGGATGGATTTGAGAAGCCTTTTTCCGGTAAGATCAATGCCATGATGACCAATCAAATGTGGTGGAAAGCAAGAAGGAAGTACATTTTTAAAACTTAGTTTGGAGGTTTAGACATGTGGCATTTGAGAAGCTCATGGGACATCTGTTGAATGGACAGGCTTCAGAGCTCAAGAGAGGTTGGGTTCAAAGTTCCAGGTTGGGAAGTGGTTAGCATATAAATTATACCTGGACGCAAAGGAATTAGATGAGATTACCAAGAAAAACCTGTAGTTTAGGAAACAGGGAGTGTGAGCTGCTAAGAAGGCAAGCCTGAGAAAATCTCAGTTTACTGACAGGCAGAGGAAGAGAAGGCAGCATATACTATGCAACACAAATGATCAGAATGCGACCTGGCTGCTATCCTTCTCAGGAAGAACCCTGAGAAGTTATCGTTAGGAAATGCAAAGAAAAAAGGCTTTCAGAAAGGATATGGTCAAGTGTCTGAAAGCTAAAATACTATAAGGAAAGATAAAAAGCCATCAGACCCATCAGTTCAAAGATTTCCATGATTTGACTGTCATGGGCTAGCACCAGCGAAGGCTGGGGCCCAAATGCAGTGGCTTACGGGGCCAGAAGTCCAAATGTATTCAGCAAATGTTGGCCTCTCTTCCAAGCAGTTTGGTGGCACAGAAAGGGGGTGAGGTGGATGGAGGGGCCAAGGGGAGGGTGAAAAGTAGTTTGAGGGAGAGAAAGTGTTGATGGATCTCATTTTTAAGCTGAGGCAACTTTAAGTGGAGAAGCTGGGGTGTATAGAAAGATGTATTTAAAGACTCAAGGGAGGGATCCTCATCGAACCCAGGTCTCAGAAGAATAAGCTTGACGATGTGAAAGGCATGCACCTAAGAAATAAGTAGGGTTGTCTCTTCCTCTTCTGCTGAGGAGAAGTAGGGGAATGGACTTTGGAGGTGGGAGGGGGAAAGGAGAGAGACCAGTTTTGAACTCATGGTGCCTCTCACCTGGTAAAGGTGAAACCGGACCAAGAATATGTAGTGACTTTTGCTAGAATTGGTCAGCCTTGGTCCATGCACACAGTGGTGCAAGGGACAAGGATGCTGAAGTACCAGTGATGCCAGGCAGGAGGAAAGCTCAAAGCAGGAGAGGGCAGTCACAGGTCAAGGCCAGAATAATTCTGACTCTTTTCTACCAAACACGTTAGGAGGTACTGCCCCAAGACAAAAATCCTAGGCAATTCTAAGGAGAGTAATGGATTCCATTGTAGACCAACACATCATGCAATTAACTTTTACCATTTAACATAGCTTGTTAACCACTGCTGTATTAGTATTAGTTAACCACTGCTGTATTAATCCTGCCCATTAGCTTTTGACTATTAACTGATGATTGAATCCACTAACACTGACAGAATCCGAGATTCATAGATTGTATTCGTTGTTCCTATTTTTTAACTCTGATGATTTGAGTTGAAAGGAAAAAATTGAGAAAGTATTTTCTGTAATATTTTAGACTTTGAAACCCTCATTTCCTTTTCCGTGACTCTTAAATCACATATAAGCAGCCCATGCAAAGTAGTGTTGCCAGGTCTCTTTTAATTTGTAGGTTTTCCAATTGTTCCTAATGTTTCTCTGAATGCTGAGGCTCCCAAATTCCTTTTCTGCCTCATTTGTGTCTTTGTACAATTAGAATATAATTGGTAAAAAGAATATTCATGTGGAGGTACAGGGTCTAAGGATGATACAGTCCTTCAGTGAGCTCTTGGTAAGAGAAATGATTTGTTTGCTTTGTTGTTTGGAGCTTATTTTATGGTGAAAAATTTTTAAATGCCTTTGGGCTTTTAAAATCTATTTTTAATTGTTCTTTTTAACAGTAAATGATTATAAGATAGAAAACTGTTTAATAATTGTAACTAGATGTATCTACTGTAGTAGTGATTTTGTTCACATCAAAGTAGATAATATAGAACATGTACATTTAAGACCTTCAGAATGTGTATCAATACTGCTTTTCGTTTCCTGAGAAAGAGAAAATGGAAGGAAAGAAAGAATGAGAGAGGGTGAGGGGAGAGAGAGGAAGCTAAGAAGGAATAAATATATTCTTTGTAGCAGCCCCCCCAAGTCCCTTGTAGCCACCTCAACCCTTGGGTTGCCAAATACAAACCTGTGGCAAACTGGATTTTGCAAATATTTAAATGAAATGTGTAAAGTAAGCCATGATCTATGCCTGCTTGCAAAAGTGGGCCTATTAAATGAAACAAATACCATCCATGTCTGTTTCCAGCTGAGGTTATAATGTGTGGGATGGTTGTAGCGCCAGATTCCCTTTGCATTCGGCGTCATAAACCACACAGTTTATAGTACCATATGAATTTGTAGAGCTGATTGTTTTATTATATTTGAGTGTAAATTTTTCATCCCTTTCAGTTCCACCACGATTCTCAGAGAATACAGGTTTTGTGCTGATACGATGTTTCCTAGCTCTAGGCATGGCCTACCCATACTACTGACTGTAATTTACTTTTTGGTGTCTGTCGCCTTGAGCTTGCCTTCTGACTAGCTGGTTGAATGATGTGCTAATCCATTATATTTTTCAGACAAGTGTATCGACCAGTATAAACAGACTGGAGGGCACAAACCTAAATGAAAGCTATACTTCCCTGAATCATTTAAAAAGCTACTGCTTGGTGGCAGTGTGAAATAACTTGGCTCTGTACATTAAGTAAAGGAGAGGGAGATCTCAATAAATAAAACAAAAAATTGAAATATCCCTGCCTGCAGGAGATAGGTCCAGTTTTCAGATGTTCACCTTTATTCACCTCTATTGTTTTAACATGATGATCAGAAAGGACCACTTTAAAAATGCCCTCTTCTGATACGAATCGAGAGTAAAACAATGTTTAGCATCTCCTGCTGTTTGCGAGACATTCCTACCCAGTTCCGAGTATCTTTCACTTATTATAACATGTTTATACAAATAAAGAGCAGAGAGTAGGCCCTCAGAGAAGTTTCAGCAGAAAACTGGAGCCTTAGATTGACCCCTTTTGAGTCCTTCTCTTTGAAAGAGATTTGAGAATTAGTGGCCGAATGGGCTGGAGGAAAATAAGTCTCAAATTAATATTCCTGTTTTTAAAAACGTGTCAGCAGGACCCAAGCTCTTCAACGTGCAAGGCCAAAGCCATGAAGTAAAGATTTACCTGTATCAATATAAGTAAAGACATTGTAGCTGATGAAACTTTTGGTAGGTACATTCAAATCTAAGGTAACACCAAAGGACCATTGCGGAAATGTGGTGTTCTTTAATGATAATTACCAAAGTGAAGCAATTCCTCAAGGAAAAAGAAGGGCTCAGTCTTTCCCTGAGTGCTTTTGATGCATGTGATTTTCATAAATAGTTATACCGGGAATTACTCATACCTATTCAAATTACCAATATGAAAAATCTAAACCCATTCTTCTCAGATCTCTTCCTCTGCTTTCTGAGATTTGTGAGGCTTAGGGTGTATTTTTCACGATTGTTTTATCTTTAGAGCCAGGGACAGCCCATCACAGACTCTATGGTCTATAAAGAGGGAGGAGATTTCAGAGCACATTCCTATACCTCTCATTCGATGGTAAAAGTAACCTTGTAAGGCTAAGTATGAAGATTTTATGTCCATTTGACAGATATGGAAACACAGAGAGAGCTAGGAAGTGGTAAGCCAGGACTCTACCTCTGCATTCCATCTCATATCCCATGCCCCTCCTTTTCAGAGGTCGTCAACCAATGCTGAGACTTATTCTCCTACTGGGGTGAGGGGGTGAAGGGGAAGGGATAAACTGGGACTGATATGACATTCTCTCTTCTCTAAAATGTCACAGTAAATAGTACCTTTCAGCCAACAACAGCCCCAAATAGCTTTACTTCATTTAGGGACAGAGAAAATTAAAACACTGTTGGCCAAGAATGCCTGTGCAGACCCTGAGCCATAGTCCTTTTAAGAGCTTGAAATTTTGAACCTGCAGGTGCACTGACCTGTATAAGGGGAATTGGCTAACAAATCCTTCCCCCAATTCCAAAGGCAAATGGAAAGGACTCTTGGTGGCCACATACAACCCATCTTTGATCTCTGATGCAGTGTCTTTCAGGCTTGTGCCAATTTTGAGCATACCCTATGGAGTTTGGAATTTACTTCTGGGCCTTAGAAAACTGTTGGGATAGCATATTTTTTCTAGTTCTTTCTAAAGGCCATTACTGCTCACAGCTCCCTTTGCTGCTTTGAGAGTTCTAAACCTACTCTTACTTTGCCTCCTTCTCTTGTTGCCCTCCTGGGTTCAAGCGATTCTCCTGCCTCAGCCAACTGAGTAGCTGGAATTACAGGCATGCACTACCACGCCTGGCTAATTTTTTGTATTTTTGGTAGAGATGAGGTTTCTCCATGTTGGTCAGGGTGGCATGGAACTCCCAAACTCAGGTGATCCACCTGCCTCAGCCTCCCAAAGTGCTGGGATTACAGGCGTGAGACACCATGACCAGCCCCAACACCGATCTTTTGCACACTCAGGGATTTGACCAGTGGGGCTAATAATCTATCCTACCTTTTTAAAAAGAGCCATCAAAGGCCTGGCTTGTCGTAGGCACTAAACAAATATTTGTTGACTGACTGAGTATCTTCCAACTTCCATAGAGGATTTTGCTCACATGTTAATAATCCTGCAATCAGGGGTTTTCTAATGGGTCAGTCAATTCTGAAGTCTGTTTCAATCTTCCACTTTAATCAACCAAGAGGAGGCATGACTAGGATCAGAGGTCATTTAGGAAGACTGGTTTTACTGGCCCAATTTATTCATCATCTAATGAAACCACAGGGGGAGAAAAAAAAAAACAGGGTTATCTTTTCTCACAGAACAACACATTAAAATAATTAAAGGGAATTCAAATGTTATCAGCATCTACATAGCAGGAAGTGGAAATGAACTTAAATTTATTGAGACTAATTTGCCAAGCTCATTGTCAGCAGTATGAGCATTAATGACAACAGCAAGTTATACCTGTTTGAGCAACTGCTATGTGCCAGAAACAATAGTAAGTCCTCATACATGGTTTCTCAATACTCTCAACAATCCTAATGAGGTAGATTCTGTTATGATTCCAGTTTTATCCAGAGCAACCAACACCAGCTAGAAAGTGAGCTCTCGCCTCCCTGATGGAAAAGTGAAGGTGTCTGCACAGGTTTTATGCAGAAAATGAATTTTAGGGTATGTCTCAAATATAAGTCTTCTTATTCACACATCTCAGTAATTCAGACCAAAATAAATAAATAAATGCAGAAATAAATCTCTACTGGGTTTCAATAATAAACCTTTACAGCTAGAGAAGCATCATATTTTATTGGATGATTTGGGATGGGCAGTTGAATGATCTACAGGATCTCTGTATGTGACTTGACAGATTTCATATTTCAGTTCCTCAGGAATGTTCACCTGTAAAACAAGAATAATTATTCAGGCTCTCTATATATTATAATGAAAGATGATAAAGACTGATGAAATATGGATGCATAGAATGAAGGATTCAGAATAAATGTACTCCCTAGTTCATAGACATGCTATTAGTAATAATAGAATTGTCCTCAAATAGTTTCCCTGTTCAGTTGTACATTTAATGAGGGGTCATCTTTTTTTTTTTTTCCCTTCATTTGACCAACATGTACTAGGCATCTACTCAATAATACTGTGAGGAATAGAACGAGGAAGGTAGCCTTAAATTGGGAGTATCAAAAATAAACTGTGTAATGAAATATTTTCCTTGAATTTTTTTGAAAGCTGCCAAAGTTGGAAGTAAAGGCCTTATTGTAGCTCCATGAAGCCAAACATCAAGGAACAATGGAAAAGTTCAAGCAGAAATACAGATGTTTGAAAGCATCTGGATGTTTGGTATCTTGTAGGTTTACCATATGGATCTCCTATAAAGTTATTCTGTTTTATTTCAGACTTTCGAAAATAATTTGAAGTTACATTTTTGTGCTTTGTAGACAAACTGTTTTACGAATATACCTTTGTTACTCATACAATACTAAACCTTTCTACTGGGTAGTTTTGAAGCTGCTGTCGCAATGTTTATAGACTCACTGGCTATGGATGGTAATTGTTTTTAATATATTTAAAATGTTCCAGGATCTAGAATTTGGCCATTGGACAAACCAGGTAAATGCTGAATGGGCTTACGTATGCACAAAGCAACTAGGGGTCGGAGAACCAGCTTCCTGGATGGAGAATTCAGAGCAATCAATGCCTTCTTTATTAATTGGGCAAAAGGGAGAAGCTGCCAAAGGTGTGATGTAAAGCTGGTATCTCCGGTATGTTAGTAAAAAAATCATTGTTTGCTATGAACCTAATCCCATGCTTAATAATTCCCTTGTAAGATGACCCCAGGCCAATAAGGGGAGAGGGAAATAATGATAGGGGAACTGTGTGAGGCCAGATGGCAGGTGTATTTTAAAGGCCTAACTGAGACCTGTGAGCTTTAAAGGCTGGTGAGAGCCTTTAGCAACCCGTGCACCCAGCCTGCAGATGCAGACATACAGCCATGGTAGTTCCCCTCCATCCCCCGCGGCAATGCAGAACCAGGTGTAGCTGCCTGCTGTCTCATTTCTTTACAACTGAGGAAATAATCTTTATGACTATAAAACAAAATTGCTTAGCCCACTCTAAGTTTTCTTAGAACAATCTCGTTTTTATTCATATCTATGGGAAGCTCCACCTTTGACCTAGAACCACCACACTTTGTCTCGCTTTGTCAGTCCCCTCCCCCACCCACCCTTCACCGCACCCGCTACCCCAAGGTGGCTTACTTCATTTTAATTACTCTCCATCAATACTTGGAAGAGCTGGTTTTGAAGAAATTCCCCTATTCCTCTACCCCCTACCAGCCCCGCCAAACATGTTAATCCATTTATGCTTCTAAACCCAAGTATTCATCCCACACATCAAAATATGTGAACCTTAGCAAGATAAAAGCTGTCCAAACCTGATTTTGTTTCTACACAGATGGCTATAAACATGACACTGGGATATTAGTCTTGGCTTTTCTTGACAGACCTGAAAATTGGCCATGCAGAACTGTTTAAAATTGGTAGGAAAAACTTACCCTGAAGTTTACTGTTGATGAACACAAGCAAAAACATGTAATTAATGGAAATGCATGTCAGAATAAAGAAAAATGTGTTATCCCCTTCATTTCTGAGTCCCAGCCAAAGGTGTTGAATAAAGCTGATATTTCAGAGGCAAAATGGGGGACTTGTACTTGTTTTAGTAAAGTAAAAATTTGTATTATACTTCATATGGGCAGTAATTAATTTATACCTTGACAAGTCTTTTAATTAAAAATGTTTTAATACGTTTTTAATTACAAAAGCGTCATATTCACAACAAAAATTTGAACACTATAGACTAACAGAAAAAACACCACATCCATTAAAAAAGATATATTGTAAAAAATGTGCTGTATATTTTCTGAGATCCTTCACAATGTATTTATATTTACATGTTTGTTTTATATTTGTGACTGCTTTGTAGCCCTTCTGTAAAATTTAAAATATTGTGGGCTTTTTTTTTCTTTTTGAGACAGTGTCTCACTCTGTCGCCCAGGCTGGAGTGCAGTGTCACTATCAGGGTTCACTGCAGCCTTGACCTCCCCCAGCTTAGGTGATCCTTCCTCCCCAGCCTCCCAAGTAGCTGGGACTATAGGTGTGTGCCACCCTACCTGGATAATTTTTTTTGCATTTTGAGTAGAGATGGGGTTCCACCATGTTGCCCGGGCTGGTCTCCAATTCCTGGGCTCCAGCCATCCCCCGACTCAACCTTCCAAAGTGCTAGGATTATAGGAGTGAACCACCATGCCCAGCCACCTTTTTTCAGTATTAATACATACACTTACAAAGTACTGTTAATGGTTAGATGGCGTTTATTTCTATAGATGTGCCATTTATTTAACCAGGCTTAGATTATTGAACATTTAGGTCCGTTCTAATTTTGTATACTGCAAATTGTATTTATCCTGTCAAATATACTCGCAGCAAAATTTTTATATATGTACCCGTTCTTACACCCTCAGGATACATTTCCAGAAATGAAGTCAAAAGGACAACATATTTTAAGGGATTGTCATACATTTGGACAAATTGTTTTCCAGAAAGATGGTACAAATTGACTTTCTCATAGCATGGTATTAGATTGTCCATTTTCTCACACCCTTAACGGAACTGCATTTTATGTTTAGAAAAAAAAAAAAATTTTAATAAATTGAAGCTGAAATGGTATTCTCTTGTTTTATAAGAGATTTTCATAATATCAGCTCTAAACATGAAAATGATGATCCCAAAAGGCTCGGTCATGTTTTCTGAAGAGCTTGTGCCCAGGGGGCTGATTTGTACAGAAGCAATGAGGTTTTTATGTCGCTGTCGAATTTGCACAGGACTTTGCTATGTTCCTGAAGTCCATGCAATGTAAATATTGTTACACCATGTTTAGCTTCTTAGGTCTATCATATTCCATGTTTATGCTTCTAGTTTGGTTTTATGTTAATCCTGGAAATAACAGAGTAACAATATGCACTATTTAACGGGTTGTTTTACCCTAACCCTTGCTCTCTGAAATCATTGTTTTTTTCGTTTTTGTTTCTCTATTTCTGCCTAGCACCTTTCAAATGTTCAAGATTCTACTCAGAAAGAAATGCAAAATTCATAGTGGATATCAAGATAATATGTCATGTGACAGAAAAACAAAACAGACATTATTTTTAAAATAATTATAGATATATGTTATAACTAATAGGGAAATCCCTGTCTTAAATCAGAACTTCAAAATAGTTCTATCCAATAAGCACATAAAGAGCATTGAATGTTTGAAGTAAGAAAGCATTTAAATAGACTAGTTGATTTTAGTTTAAAATACATATATATTTCTTCACCTCACTGCTTCCTTTGGACCTAGATATTTAAAGGGATTTTTTTTTTTTTTTTTTTTTTGGCTACTGATTTTTTAATACGAGAAGATATGCTGTACTGAACCCTAGGTAAGTTCTAACCACTACAGAAAGCCCTAGTCTTCTGACACCTTACTTATTAATGTGGGTTAGTGGAAGGAAAGTGAATAATTGTTCTGTAGGTCTAGGTTACTATTGAGGGTTGAGGGGTTCTAGGTTCTAACACTGTGTAATTGTAAAAGGCTATTTGCAGTTTTGGTGAAGGACAGAGAAAGAATGAGTTAAGAGCCATGCCTTGTGTGGCCAGTAGAAGAGAAACCATTGGCTCAAATAAACCTGACCTCTTCAAGGTTCCAGTCGCACCTACAGTGTATCTGGTACCGTACAACAGAGAACTGCAACCTCAGAGTGAGAAGACAGAGAAATCACCTAGCATGCCTCACAGTGGGAACATAAATTCGGGTAACTATAAATCAGTTTCTTGGTATATGTAAGTATTCTTACTTAGTGGTCTTTTAATAAAGGTATATCTTTAAGCAAACACAGTATGTAATAATCCCCTAAGAATTGATCTTAATGGAAAAAGATGAGCTAATGGCATACCAGTTATTAATACTTGATCTAGTAGATGTTTAGTTACAATGTAAATCTGTAATTCCATAGCAGAGAAAGAAGTTTCTTTTTCTTTCCAGTTTGTGTTAGGATTTATTGGAAAGGGGAACAACACCTGGATTTAAGAGAAACTTAAAGATTTTAAAGAGACTATATACATATGTAGTCAGCAAAGAAAGGGGCAGATGTCAATGGCATTTTGAAAACCTAAGTGTAGCAATTTAAGAAAAGTAGTGGATTAAAGTTGAAGAAATTACTTCATGCTTATTCCAGATGACTGTGCCATAGCTGAGAATGGTTAGAAAAATGTGGAAAGTTGGCCTTCTTCAGAGTTTAAGGGTTGTTAACCTGGGGTCCATAAACCAACATGGAGTCTGTAGATAGACTGTAGGGAGCCAATGAATTTGGATGAGGGAAAAACACAACTTTAATTTCACTAATCTCTAAGTAAAATTTAGCATTTCTTTCTGTTATTAATGTAGATTATAAACCACAGTAATATCAGCAGTACTTTTGTCACCAATAGAAATCACACATATTTTCATATTACATTACTGCTCTTGTAGACATCTTGGAATTTCACTACTTCAAAATTTTTATAGTTATTAGACCCAACACTAGATGTTATTTTATACATAAGCAAAGTGCATATATTACTATATCATGTTTGTTCGTTCTGATATTTTGGTAACCGAATTTCAGTATAATTGGTTTCTGATATAATCCTAATATTTTATGCATTTGAAGATATGATTTTAAAAAACATTGTATGCAGCTCTCACCAGACTGCCAAAAGGGTACAGAGTAGAACAAAGTTGCTGAATGCTGTTCATAGATGGATGTTTATTTAAAAAAAAAAAAAAAAAAAAAAGGATCAATAGAGATGAGAGAGAGCTACAGGGAAGCACTTTTCACATTTAAATTTTTTCAGAATCAGCTTAAAACTCATAGGTTAGAAACTTAAAAGAAGTCAAGGTGTGGGCAGTTTAATTCCATTCTTTTAATGTTTAAATTCCCATTTCTAAAGAATGGCTGGCATGACAAGGGCTTAGACTTAAACTTCTAGCCAACAGGAGGAAATATTCTGATGAGATAACCTGTTCTTAGAGTACCCACAGAGTTTAGAACCTCATGAAACATACCCAGACTGAGGGGTAACTCAGATGAAAAAACTATGGAAATAATTTGACAGCATTTCTTTTAGTCCCTCCCATGTAATCACAAGAGTGTTAGAGCACAGCCCTGACTTCCGGGAGTTTACTGTTTCTTCATAAAAAGTTAACACTCACTGAGGACATTTATGACTCCCTGTAACATGCACATATTAACAGTAAATAAGGCGCAACCTGAGTGCGTAGCTAAAGCCTGAGTTACCTTGGGTTGATATAACTTGAGAACCAGTATAAATGAGTGGGGGAACGTGAAGTGGGGGAAGAAGGAAATGTAAAAAGGTGTTCCAGAAGTATAAGGTTCTAGAGCATAGAGCTAGGGCAGCAGAAAAGAAAGTTCAATTTTTTTTTTTTTTTTTTTAGCTTAGCTAATAATGCTGAGGGCAGGTTGTTAAAGCCACTGGATATAGAATGAAATGCAAGAAAGAAACTGTCATAGGAGAGACCCGAATAGAGCCGCTCACTTAGAAAGATAGGTGAAGTGGTGAGATAGTCCATGTTAGAGTAAGGTGGCCATGGTGAAACTTAAAAGAAACAGATAAATCTAACAAATATGAAGGTCAGATGAAGGTTAGCAGTGTGAAGTGATGAGTGGAAAGGAGATAAAACAGACATAAGAACAATATGACTGGAATCTGAGAAATCTAGAGGGACAATGCTATAGACCAACAGTTGAGAATCTGGGTCCCATATCCTGCCTTGACCATGGACTTCACCCATAAGGTAGTCAGGTCACATTTTCACGCTTCATTTTTCCATCTCCCAAATGAGACAAATATGTAAAACTAAGTAACATCTCAAGGAGTTTGATCTTTTGGATTTAAATAACCTTATCATCTTTTACAAATTTTCTGATTTCTCAGTAGGCTGAAAACAAAAACCCACCATGTAAGAGAAAAACAGAAGCAAACTAAATCAGACATACATGACTCTTATAGGAATCTTAAGCTATGTAATGCCAACCTATTATCAGAACTAATATCATTGTTGCAAAGGGTTTACCTACTCATAATTTCTTTTAGTTTTCCACTGAGAATCATGCTGGTGCTTAATGTATTTTAGATGCAGCATGGAAGTCTCAAAATGTGGGCTTGAAAACTCAGGCAAAAATTTCAATGGGCTACTGAAGGACATTATGTTCAGTAGCTTAAAAATCTTATGTTATCTTTTAAGCCCCTGGACTTCTATGTTTTATGTCTTTTTATTTTTATTTTCTGATCATATTTTCATTTATAAATACACAAGAAGGATCACATCCTGAAATCTGTGATTATCAGAAATGTGATAGATTCTCCAGCTGCCATTTAGAATCGGGTGAGTGGTTATGAGGCACCTAGCAAGGGAACTAGGGAATATCTGTTAAGGGACAGTCATAAAATACCTGAGAAATAAGGCCTCAGGTGATTTATTGTCTCTTCTTTGGGAATGGAAAAATGAGGCATCTTGTTTTCTTCTCTTAAAAATATGTTCTATTTTAATAAAACCAAATAACAACAATCTTTACTTTCAAAGCAATCGGATGTTTTACTGATTATTTCATAGCATAATAATTCACTTTCCAAAAGGATTTTCTGAGTGCCCCCATCTGAAAAGTGAATTATGTACTTTTAGAGATTAATTGATTTACTCAAATTTATTTGCAAAATAAATTTTATAAACAGATACTTTCTTGATTAAATGAATGTGTATATAAAAGATAAGAATATAATAACTGAAAGATACTGTTGAATAAAGTCAGCAGAAGTAATGATTTAGGAAATAGTAATATAATTATACATAATAGTATAAATTTCTAATTAGTTACATGTAAATGCAATTTTAATAAATTATGTTGCCTTTTAAATACATTTGGAGATGTCATTTAGTGGAGCATAGAAAGAATCCCTTTAGAAAATTAAGAATTATTTTTTAATGCCAATACATGTTCTAACGTTCCCTTTTGTTAATTTCGAAGTTGAAAAATATAATTTTCTTTTTTTTTTTTTTTGAGACAGAGTCTCGCTCTGTCGCCCAGGCTGGAGTGCAGTAGCCAGATCTCAGCTCACTGCAAGCTCCGCCTCCCGGGTTTATGCCATTCTCCTGCCTCAGCCTCCCGAGTAGCTGGGACTACAGGCGCCCGCCACCTCGCCCGGCTAGTTTTTTTGTATTTTTTAGTAGAGACGGGGTTTCACCGTGTTAGCCAGGATGGTCTCTATCTCCTGACCTCGTGATCCGCCCGTCTCGGCCTCCCAAAGTGCTGGGATTACAGGCTTGAGCCACTGCGCCCGGCCAAAAAATATAACTTTTTTAAAGCAATATTTGCCAGTAAATAAAATAAACAAAGTAGGCGAATAAACACGTGTGTTTGGACTTTATTCGGCCTTGCTGGGCCACTGGCTTTATTAGGAAGAGGAGACAATACTTATGAAGTTTATAAACCTGTACTCAAATGGATATCATGCAACTCAAGAGAAATGCTGCAGAAGTATTTCCAGTAAGACATTCTGGAGAATATAGAATTTGGGGGAGCACTGAGATGCAGTAAAAGACAAGAGGAGTCTACACTGTGAGAGTTCCATGATAATCCGAGGACTGGCTCCCCAAACAAGGAACTTTTGTCTGTAGCTGAGTGCCTGGTCCTGTTCTCTCCTACCCTCTTAAATAGTTTCAATCTTCTTTTGCCTTACTTTCCCCATCTGTGTTTCCCCTACATATAGTAATTCATATGGTTTCAATTTGAAAACTATTTTTGTGCCCTTTATTCTTCTCCCAAATAACTTTAGTCTGTTGTCAATTGATCAAGATTGCTATACATCCATATTTAGTTTTGTCTCCTATATAATGTAAAATAGTTTTATGTCAGTCATTGTGAAGGATAAATTTATTTAATATCGTACTTTACCCATGGCAAAAAAAACTAGCACTTATGACAGATGTAGAAATTCCTTAAGATGGCAGTCCAATGTCCTTATTTAGGATGTGATCATAGATATTGGAACCAACTGTCTAGTGCAAGCCCTAGTTCTCACATGTAATAACTGGGTGTCTCAGTAGGTTCCCTACTCTATGCTCTTCAGTTTCTTCATCTATAAAATGGGAATTATAGTGGAATCTACTTCACAGAACTGCTGTGCTGACTTCTGGAGATAATTCATATGACACACTTAGCACAGTACCAGACACTTCTCCTCCTTCTCTTTTTCTTCCTCCTCCTCCTCCTTTTGTTATTATCAGGCCATCAAAGAAACTCTTTGGTTTATTGTGAACCTATCACTAAGTATATTCTTCTTAAAGCTCTGATTTCAGTGTGTACCTATAGTATACTACAGTGTATCTTCTCAAAAGGATTTTTGAAGAAGCTAATTTTGTGACTCATTTGGGTTGGATCACTTTAATCTTGACCAAGTAAAAGAGTTCTCCAAATCATAAATTATCATATAAAGGTCTAAATCCCACAGCTTCAGCAGCTACGTCTTCACCAGTTATGTTAAGGAACACTGCAGAACCTCAAATGAATCCAATATGTGGAAGAACTCTGCATCTTGGGCACCAATGTTTGATAAACCTGGTTTACCGCACCACATGATTTCTGTTACCAGGGACATTTTGTTACTCTACTTACAGATTATCTGTCTTAGTTGAGTGTGTTCCCTAAAATGAAAGGTTTTACCCTACCATGTAATTACTGTTTTAAAAATAAAGCCAGATTTGTTTTATGGTTTGGGGAATGCAAAAATAGAAGGCACGTTTTTCTAATTATGAAGCCACTGTCAAACAGGCCTATAAAGCAGATGCACTTTGCAAATTAGAGGTGGAATCCAAGGTTCCTGTGGCTCTAAAATGGCTCCTTCTTTTGCCACTGATGTAGCCTGTGGCACTGAAAGCAGGTGTGATATGAACATATTGTCTCCAAGACCAAACTTCCCTCTGTAACCCTCCCAGATGCAGGGCAGATCCAAATATCCTTCGGCAGTCAGATTCTGTGTTGGCACCACCTGCCAGCAAAGAATTTGCAAACTCAACTATGGATGCTTGATCTATCTTTCAAAGCTCCCGTAGACCTAAGTCCCCCTGACATAACAACTTAGTCTAATTTTTCAACTTGTCAGATGGTTCATCTTGGGAACTCTTCCTGCTTTTCTTTTTGCTTCTTAACTCCTTCTGCTATTAGCAGCTTATAGGTTTTCTGAAAGCTATGAAAGATTCTTCCTAATTCAGTTTTATCATAAAAGATTTTGTTATTGTTGTTGCTGAGATGGAGTCTCACTCTGTCGCCCAGGCTGGAGTGCAGCAGTGTGATCTTGGCTCACTGCAACCTCCGCCTCCCAGGTTCAAGTAATTCTTCTGCCTCAGCCTCCCAAGTAACTGGGATGACAGATGCTTACCACCATGCACAGATAAATTTTTTTGCATTTTTAGTAGAGACTGGATTTTACCATGTTGGCCAACCTGGTTTCGAACTCCTGACCTCAAGTGATCTGCCCACCTCAGCCTCCCAAAGTTCTAGGATTACAGGTGTGAGCCACTGCACCTGGCCCACAGATTTTTTTTATGATTAAGCTCACAAGGTGAATCAGAGTAGCTGAGGGAACACTGTCTTGTTTCCTATATTTAGACTGGCTGTCTCAGTAATGACTACTGGTAGAATCTTTCTCAAACCTCTAATCTCTTGTAAAGAAATATACTCTACTTTTGTCCTCATCCGCCCAAAAACATGTGTACCTCAAAGCACATATATTGAAATATCTTTCAGTTTCTTTTTGAGACTCGAAGTCAGGCTTTTATAACTAAACGAAACTTTCCCCTGTTCTGTTTTCCTTTATGTAGAAGCAATATAATGACTTTTGTCCATCTTCTATTAAATAGAGTCACTTAGACAAGAACCGTCTCCCTGACCATGAAAAATGGGAGGGAGAGGATTAAATTCTGTTTGTAGCTAAATGCTGCTTATGAAAATGAGGAAGAACAATCAATGTAAGAAGCTAGTACAGCCAGAATGTGGTAAAAAAAAAGCACCTCCCTTCAGACAGCAACCTTCAAACACTTTATTCTAACTGCTGATTTCCATGCCAGTCAAGCAGGATGAGGTTCTATTGTTACGTCAGCACACACCTGGGAAAGTTGCCTAAAATTACTCATGGTTCAATGAGTAGTCCTGATTATGTTTTGTGTGCTCAGCTCATACCAGTGACCTTGAGTCAAAGCATTGCTTAATAAGAGTTTGTAGTTCCGGATCCCATATCTTGTCACTCCTTCCACCATCTACTATAAAGTTTTTTGTTGCTGTTTTCCTTAATCATACTTGAAAAAAAGATATAAAGTGTGTCTTAGATAAATGTTAGGACATTGACCTCTTGACCATGGTATGGATGCTAATTATTAAAACCTGATTAGGAAGTACCAGTTCCCAAAAGTGGTAAATACATCCTCCTTTAACTTCAAGAGCTAATTGCAGAAATCAGTGTTTTAATTCTGTTGAGGAAGTTTTGCCATGAAATGTTTTGTTGAGATGAAGATCAAGAATTTGTAGAAGCAAGGAGCACTTTTCATTAGAGAAGAAGAAATTCTTTGGGATGGAGGTGGTTCGGGAAAGTATCAGCAAGATGAGAAGGCCATAAAGGTGGCAATAAAACCCAAATGTGCTGAGATTTACAACAGACCCCAAAAGACAACATGAATATGCTCAAGTTATCCCACTTCAGTTTTTGAGATGTCTCTGGAAAAAATGCAGATTATTTATATAGGTTCAAAGTCTCATAAGAAAAATCAAGAACAGAAAATTCCTCGGTATATTATTTGCTATGTAAAAAAAGGCAGAAAAAGATGGTCACCAAATGAGGTTTTAGAGTCTTGGGCCACAGGAAGTTTTCTAATCCTGGCATTCCACAATAATGAAGACCTCCATCTGTTGGTTTTTAAACACTGAAGTCAGAGCTCTGCATTTTGTCTTGAGTGGCCTTCAGTATTTATACAAATATATATAAAATACTGCTAGATATTCTGGACACTGAGGATTTTTGACATGTGACCACTTGCTTTGGATCTCCTAATTGTCAAGGTGAGTGAGATATATAGATTTGGGGGGTGGTTGGTTGAAGCTTTCAGAGAAGGATAATAAAGGTGTCAAGACCAAACCCATGTGTTTTGCTCATCTAAGAGAGCCACTTTTATTTTTTGAATACTCAGAAACAAGCTATTAATATTTTGCAGCAATAATGAGTTTTTTGTAAGTTTATGTACATGAAATCCCAGTTACATAAGACCTGAAGAGCAAAACCCCCAATCCACATCAATTCCCCATGTTGATGTGAGCCAGATGGAGAAGGGGTTGTAGCAAATTACACCAATGTCTTTGACATTTGCAGCCACTTTCCCTGGCTTTCTCTGGATCCAGGTGGCTCAGGATGAGCTCACAAATATTATCTTCCATCTATTCATTGCTTTCACTCATTTATTCATATTTATTCCAAAAAGATTTATTAAGCACCTACTATTGTCCAGGCACTGTACTAGCACCAGAGATACAGTGATGTGCACATCAGGCAGGCCTCTGACTTCATGGTCCAGAGGTTTTTTTGTGACCCTACATCCCTGTTAGGAAAGAAAAAGCTTGGGCAGAACTCCTACCCTAGCAGATCTCTGCCTCCTACCACACACCTTGCAGAAGGAAGTGCTTGTTAAGAACATGATGACTTCATTTTCTCTACAACTGTTTCTTAAGCGCAGCCACAGCTTCCTGAGGAGCAAGTTTCCTTCACTTCTCCCTTTCTTTTAATGATGGCTTATCAACCCTTGACAGCTGTCCTTGCCTGTATGGGACTACAGGTCCAGTTTTACCCTTACTCCCTCACTGTTTGCCCACTCTTGTCTACTTTGCTCTGTACTTTTAGGTGACTTTAAAAAACTCTCTGCCAATGTCCATCATGACTCCTTGTCATGCAAGCCTAGCCTGCAGAAGCTCCACACAAACAATTATACTAATCCATCCCCTACTGGTTGGACTAGAGAGTGGAAAAGCCATTTGTCTTGGGAAGTGCAGAGACCATTTGTCTTGGGAACTGCAAGATTCTGGCAGTACGTGGGTGGTAAAAGCTCTGCATCCCCACTACTAAAGCCTTTGACTACCATCCAACCCCTAAAGTGAGCAAAAGCAAAGCAGAATTCCTAAAAGGTGCCTTCAACCTCAGGTAGTGTTCTCGGCCTTTCAGTGTCTTACCAGCCTAATCTCAGTTGATTCTCACAGCTGAATTCTTATAGAAACCATGTGTAGGAAATATTCCATCTAGCACATTTAATTAGGTATGTCCCCCCACATTTCACCTTTGTCTCATCACTGAAGTTTACCTAAGCACAGTCAAATCTCTTGGTCTTAACATATTATCCTCATTTTCTTCTTGAGGGAAATGTGTGTAACATACCCTTTAACCTGGAAATATGTGACTGCCAAGAGGAAGAATATCCACGAGGAGAGAAAGAACAATGTGTGGCCCAGTTGCTCAGAGTGTGTGTGCACATTAAAATAAACCATGTGCATCTTGAGAATCTCTTACTCCGCAGACACCCTTACCTGGTACTGTGTCTCTCATTTTATGTTCACAACATTGCTGTGATGTAGGTGGAGCTGACCTTACACTAGTTTTTACATAGAAAAGTGACAGCATGTGGGATGACCTCTGTTAGATCAGAAATATATGCAGTTAAATGACATTAACACACTGCATTCACGCCCCACCTCCTCCAATTTGATATGGATTAAATCAGTGGTATGCTCTTGGACTGGGTAGCTCAGACCATGGACCACTAGGAAAATTGTCTTCTGTATTTTTCTCTTTGCAATGTTTTTTTCTCCCTAAAATGATGATAGCCAACTTTATCACTTGGAAAATCATGTATAGTCATCAATTACATAGGTATTTAAAAGACCCTTGAAAGTTACTAAAAGGAAAATGAAATTTGAAATGCGGTCCCTGTCCTTGAGAAGCTTCAAACTTAATTGGAGAAACAAGACACAAACATATTAAAATTTAAGAGGCGAAGCAGAGCCATATGTGATTGAGTGTTGGATGACTCAGTGCTTTGGGAGTTCAGAGAAGGGAAAGAATGCAGTAGGCTAAAGAAGAGGTGGGATTTGACCAGACTATGACAAATGAGTAAAATTGGGATGGGCTGGGAGAAGGGCATCCAGGAGGGGACAACTATGTGAGCGAATTCTAGAGACAGAGATGGACAAGGTATTTTGGGAGACAGTAAATTAATGAAATACATAAATAAGAATTTGCATAGAGGCAGGAAATGCATTCGCACAGGGGGACTAGGGAGTCTTAAATGTGAAGCAAAGGAATCTTGTTTTGATGGAAATGTAATAATCGTTTAAGGCTCTTTTTAGTAAGAGAATAAGACAGAGATGCTAATTGGTACAAACTGGCCATGCTTTCGCAAACCTCCATGTTTTTCAAATATTAGAACCTATGCCTCAGATCTCATTTTGTCACTTCTTCCGGCAGATTACTGTGTTTTCTTCAATAACTCACTCAGTGCTGTGAAAATTTTGCAGACTTACCTGGGGAAAGTTTGTTTCTCACCCTTTTGAGTCCCACAATGCTTCAGACACATCTCGTAGAAGATAAAGCTTGTGTGACTTCCTGCTTGCATTCCCCATTTATAGTAATGGGCTTGGCACACGGAGGGGTCATATCACCAGACTGTATGTGCCAATGCAAGCAAATTAAATAGCAGCACCTATCATTTATGAAGTGTTTGCTCTGTATCAGGCATGGTACTAGATACTTTATATATATTATTAATAACATATCATCTCTAATCCTCTCAACCATTCCAGCAGGTAGGTATTAACTCTATGGCAGAGCTGAAGAAATTAAAGTTTGCCCAAAGTCTCATAGCTATTAAAGAGCAGTGATGTTGAGCTCCAAAGCCCATTTCTTTTCCTCTGGTGGTTATTTTAACATCTTTCAAAGGCCTAAAACACCCATCATAGTGTATGATACATGGGAAATGCTGAGCACATGTTTTTAAATGAAAGAGAGTAAAAGCACTAGAGAATACTGTCCATGGGTAGAAGACATAAGACCCAAAGACCTTTAGTTGGATGTGCAGAGCCTTGCTTCTGCCAGTGCACATTTTGGGGGAAACTGCAGATGCCAGCCAGCCCTGAGTCCATTCTCCTGCAATGGGCAAGGACCAGTAGGAGTCCTCACAAGTCCTCACCTTTTCTCTAGCCTTCTTTTCTGTACAATGAGGGAACTAAACTAAATGATTTCTAAGGTTTCTTCTAACATTCATATTCTAACATCTAAGAAAGCATATTTAAATTAATTTACATGAAAACACAAATTAAGAGTCCTTACTTTTACCCTTCCTCAGAGTTTTTACAACTTAAAAGGGACATTTGTCCCTTGACGTTGCAGAACTTATGTGAGTGAACTTATGTACAGAGATGTTCCCTAGCAAGGTGGTCCCATGCCATGGTTCTCTCAAAGCTGACTTAGGTGCCCCTACCACGAGCATCCTGTGCATACCTCTCTCAACACACATCACACCACATAATAATCATTTATTATCATGTGTCTTTTGTCCATTAGACTAGGGTATCTTCAAGGGCAAGGATCTGTCTTTTATTTCTGAATTCTATGCTTCTGGCACCTACTTAGAGCTAAAAAAGTAAAAATACAATCATCCCTCAGTATTTGTAGGGGGATTCCAGGACCCTTTCAGATACTAAAATTATCAGGTGCTCAAGCTTCTTATATAAAATAGCACAGTATTTGGATATAACCTACACATATCCTCCTACATACTTTAAATCATCTCTAGATAACTGATAATGCCTTACACAATGTAATTGCTATTATTGTTTTTGTTTTTTTTGTTGTTGTTGTATTGCTATTTTTATTTTTTCCCCAAATATTCTCAATCTGTAGTTGGTTGAATTCACAGATGCAGAACCCACAAATATGGAGGACCAACTACACTGTGGTTGAATGAATAGCTCAATTTATGTACTCAAACAAATCTTTAAAAGAAAGTCTCAGGATCAGCTTCTTTCACATATTAATTACCTTATATTCTCCAGAAATGATGCAAGAATCCTGTGCACAACTTTCTGCGTCTCCCCTCTGGTCCCTCAACTTAGTCTCACTGCCTGTTTTTCTGGGATCCGTGGGACCCCAGATCCAGACCTCTGCCTGCCCAGCCTCCTGCTGGCCCAGGAAGAAGCATGGATGCTCTTTAGTTCTCAGCCCTGAGAAAACTACACTGAAGGTGGGCCTCACCTTCACAGGAGGACCAACTGCCTCTTGACAGTTTGGAGAGAGTTGTGGTGTTTTTCAGCCTAGATGTAACCTCTTCTCTGAGTACCCCTACTCTGTAAAATATTGTAATCATATTCTTCATCTCGTTAGTGGATGAAAGCCTTCCCAAATGGTCTGAAGGCCTCTTCATTCCCCATATAAAATGTAGCTGGTGTTTCAGGGTGAGAGGGGCAGGGGGAGTGCTATAATAAGGGGAAGAGAAAATACACAAGGGCACCTTGAAAACTGTAAGAGAAAGGACTTAGATTGCACAGATGAAGTTCGAAAGGAGAAAACCACGCCATTTGCCTAAGATTCTATCTGAAAGGCGAAAAGAAATGTTGTTATACCATGCAACCCATTAGAAGTTAAAATATATGTTCACCTCCAATTTTTTCCTCAAAGCTGAATTTCTCTGGACGTGTACCTGATTAGTGACAGTGTCAGAGCTTAGAACTTCACAGTGATCATAGGGCAGTAGTTCTGCTTCCATTCTGTTTTGAATCTTTTATTGTAAAATATATGCCTTATGCCTCATTTGCTGTAAAATTTATTTTATTGTGGTACTTAATTAATGATCACTTTAACCATTTGTGGCAAGTGGCCAAAAATTTATCTTCTCTGCCTCTTTTTTTTTTTTAACTGCCAGTATTTGAGAAAAGCAGATTAGGTAAAAACATATCAATCTGCCTTATCCATTAATAAACTGGAGAAATTGGCTGTAATTTCTTCTTAAATTATATATTAAGGGCTTCTAAAAAATACCCGTTGTTTTGAATACTGAAATAATATGCTGTGAAATTCAAAGGTAAAGTATATTACATATTTATGACTTAGATTAGAACATATACACATAAAATTTTAAAATTGTTTTATGATTTCATAATGATTAGAAAGAGAGAGAAAAGGGAAAAAGAAAGATGGAAAAGGTAAGGAGGGAAAAGAGAAAGAAAATCTTGATACCTAAATATTTTAATCAGTTGCACTTCTAAATATATTTTAAGGGATTTCAACATTGAATCCTATATAGATAGCAATAAGTGTCCCAAATGTAAAAGATTCACTAACACTTTACGTCGGTACCAACATAGAAGTCTAACATTTCTTTCCTTCCCAAAGAGCTTTTGGTAAACAAGGAAGTGTAAGTGAAATCAACTGTTTTAAGTCTTTCAGAATCTCTTTATGACTTGGCTTCTACTGTGAGACCAACCAAAGGCCTGCTGCTTGTGATATCAGTGTAGCTTGCAGCCCATAAATATTGAAAGTGCAGTTTGTCACTTGTATTTGTTTTACACTTACAAATTAGGAGACACATTTACTATAAATATAGTTAGCATCCAGAGGTTTCAAAGCTAAGAATATGTGAGTTCAAAATGTCTTTGCCTTATTTATGCTGTGGCTACCACATTTGTATAAACAGAAAATTACTCCATTCATGCTTTATTACTTCTTCTTTTGTACCACAGCCTTGACCCTAGTCATCATAAATTGAGAAATAGTGGGGAACTAATGGAGACAGATGGGAATATGGCTTGCCATTTACTCAAATTGGTAAAGTAATTAACCTCAAGGTGCTGGTTTGCAAGAAAAATTGTTGGAATATCTCAGGACGTCGGTAAACAGACTCCTGCTTTAACCAGTTCTGACAACTGCATCATAAACTAGACTTATTCTGTTCAATTGACCTGTCAACATCTTGAGTCCAAATAAAGATTTGTATTACAATGCACTTGCTGAGAAGTGGGAGAACACCACTGCTGTTTCTTTTCAAATGGGTTGCTGTTCTCTGCCTGCTAGATAGTAACTGGATTGTCATATATTCATTCTTCAGGCATTATATTCCTTAGAAATCTTCCATTACTGATTGTGTGACAGCTTCGTGACAGCAGATGGTAGTCATTTGGCTCCAGAAAATGAAATGAAAAAACATGGGCCAGGCTGGCTGGGCTCATTTAGAACAGCAGTGGACAGGGGCCAGATCTAGATTTTATTTATCCAGGGACATCCTGTGATGAAGCCAGAGTTGCGTTGGTAGTGTGTTGTTCCCTCCAGATTGCAGGGTGGGACTGGATTTCTGCAGATTATTATATAAATCAAAGGCGGTCTTGTAAATAGGGCCATTTGATCCAACCAAACCAAAGTATATTCCTTTTGAAAGCTGACAGATTTCACTTATTTCAAACAGGTCTCGCTCCTTTTCTCTTTCTCTTCCCCTTCTCTTGTTCCTAAGAGTAGCATGTAGATTTCTCTTTCGCATTTTATCAGCTATGAGCTACTTTCATAGCCGTGAGCTCAATCTTCGGAGCACTGTAGCTTCCCCATATTCAGTCGTAACTGGGAGAGGTTTGACTCTTGTAAGCCGGTATGGCTGCTCATTTCATGTATTTCAGTTTGCAGTTGAAGTAGTCATTAAAAAAAAAAAAAAAAAAAAGGAAAAAAGCTCTGTGATAGCACCATAAAATTTATCTGGAAGGCATACATGTCATGGGAACATAAAGAGTAATTTTCATCTAAAGTAAATATATCCATTCATAAGAGGAGAAAACTAAAAATGTCTCATGGCATCTCAGTTTGAAGAAAAATCAGTTGATTTAGAAACAGGTTTAGCTCCAGATTACCATGTTGATTTTCTTCATACATATACCTGTGGAAAAAAACAAAATGAGCAAACCCTGGCTCATTAATTCCATTCCCAGAAGGCGGCAGTTGCTTGAGAGTCGGAAGGTTGTGTCTAGGCACAGGGTGGAAGTATTGCAGCCATGAGTTTCAGCTGAGCTGGCCGGCACTGGCCTTTCCACCTAGAGGTGATCAGCTGAGAAGACTCAAAAGTATCTGTTTTTTTAAAGGGTAGATTCATTACTGCCTTGAATTAGAATTTTTCATGTGGACCTGTTTAGAAGAAGAGGGACTAAATAATTACCTATATACTTGTCTTCAAGTTTTTTTTTTTTTAAGAAGCCTATCTGAAAATTCATATAACTCTTCATTTTAGAAAGTATACCCATGCTTCCTGCAAAGTTGCTACATTTCTCTTAATTCTGTTGCAGTCTCTGGGGATTAAAACAATACCCAATTTAAGACAATCTAGAGGTCAGGTTCATTCAAATGCTGTGATTTCCTGAATGGATAGGAAGTCCTTTCTCCTGAAAAATGAGTTACTGCTATTGAACTCAGTAGGAGGCACATTCTTCCTTCTCACTAGGAGTCTTCCTATGAGGCTAACATACTCATCTTGATTGGAATCTCCTTTACCCTGACCCATTTCCTAATCCTAGTTGCCTTTTCCAAAGAAGAACTAATGTTGACATTGCAGTTTTTCCATCCTGCCCAGAGCTTTCCATCTCAGTCTTCCAACCATGCTCTTCAAAAACTGGAGTCTTCAGCCTACTAAGTATGTCTTTGTTTCTTTGACTTTGTACCTGATATTTTTGGTTTCACCTAATGGTGATGATGTGTGTATATATGAACAGTTTTAATAAGTCGTCATTCTATTTTCATCTGATCAAGTGTCTGAAACCTAGTGCCTTACAATCAAAGTAAACTCTCTCAATCTGAGCGGTAGGCTTTGAAGAAAAGGCTGTGAATTCAAGGGGGTCATACCCAAATTGATCTCCGTAGAATGAATTCCAAAATTACAAACTTGCATATGTTAGGCTACTACTTATTTTAAAAACTATGCATTTTTGGTGCTGGGACTTTATTGTATGCTAACTTCAAATTGAAAGCTACATACGTTTGAGTTTGGGTTTTGTGGCTGATGGCTGCATTATCTTAAATGGGTGATGACTTCACAGATAACATCAAAAATGCTTTCAGGGTGTCTTTTGCCTGTGCCTATTTCCATCATTAAATTAACCGTGAGTTAATGTGTGACTGTTAAAGAAAACACAAGGCAGCATTTTGCAGTGATAGCTAATGGATTAGAATGGCATTAAATATTTTCCTCCTGGCAGACATAACATTTTATAGTTTGGCTTTAAAATAAAGGCTATTTTATATACACTGCAATTTCATTCAGTTATTTCTCAGACTTTGGCACATCCATTGGCTAGTTCAAACTTTATGTCACCAACAGAAGAGAATGCATTTAACTTATTGCAGTCTCTTATTAGGCACATGTTGTTTTACCAGGCACTAGAAGCTATGGGAAGTAAGAATCAACCCCCTCTCAAATGGGCACATCTCCATATTTTTGCATGTCCGTGTATCTGTCTGTTATGTTTATGTGTCTGTATTTATTTGCTGCCCAACCTAAAATAAGTTGAACAGTTTAAATCCATTTGTTACCTGGATTGTTTTCTCCTGTTTTGAAACATTTTAATTTATAATCAGACAAGAAGAACAGATGTAAGAGTTGTAATTTAATCATTTTATTGCTATCTTTGTATATTTTGAAGAATTAGGTATTGTACTCATGGGAAGTCGTATTTTATGCCTAGTTGGAAAAATGAATAATGTAATAATATGCAAAATGTAAAGTTTTAGAACTTCACTACTGAGTAAGGCATATAAACTAATGATCTGGTTAAGGTCCCCTGTGCACCATAATAAATATGGACTAAATTTGTCATTATAGCTTTAGACAGAGGTTTCAGGCAACAGATTTAATTAAATCCTTTTTTAATATTCATACTTCTAAACTGCATAATTCCCTTCTACTGTAAAACTGAGTGCTATATTAAAACAAACAAAAACGGCAGATTACTAAATGGATATTAGCGTGAAGTCAATAAGCATTTAATTCTGGAGAGAACTCTGTGAGGAGAGAGGAAGCTTCGTGGAGCTGCTTTCAGATCTTGACTTAGATTTGGGAAGCTCGTTCAGGGGGGCTTACTTCTGTTTTCATGCTGACTCTTGTAGGGGAGGTTAATTAGTTAATTCTGGAACTCATAAAGGACAGGAGCAACAAAAGAAGGCCCTCTGTTAGCCATTAAAACAAGTGGTGGTTATTAAAAATCTAATTCATGAGTCCATGAGAAATGTGTTGATGACACTGAAGAAGTGTAGAATATCTGGATACTGGTAACTTTTAGAAAGGTTAAATAATAACATCCATTACTGTGTAAGGTCTTGGTGCCCTATGACATCCAGCCCAGGCACTATAGTTCCTCCAAAAACTGTAATAACTCCTCCTGGATTTTTGCATAGAACAAATCTAGATGTTTTGTTCCCTTTTGTGTGATTAGAAAGCTCCATTCTGAATATTTCCATGTGAACATTTCTTCGATGAAGAGTCATATTATCCACAGAATAACTAAATATTAAGTCTTTGAAAAAGTGTTTGACTAGTGCCATTAGCTGACTTTATGACCATCCTTGTTAAATAACCAAATCAAACTCCACTCCCCCAAGGTAATTACTTGGGTCAAATTGCCAATGGAGTCTGTAAGTCTGCTTAGAATCTGATTAAATATTCTCTTTATGCATTTTATCTACCTGTGCTGGATTTTTGTAGATTCATATTTTTCTGCCCTTTAACCAGTTTTCTCCTGATAAATTAAGAGCTCTCTGTGCTTGGCACAGATTTGGGATCAACAAATGTAAACTGAATGAATAGAATTGTATAAAGAATAAATAGTATTGTAAATTTTTGTATAATAAAGAACCATGTAGAGCAGGTGACCTGACCCCCTAATTGTACAGATTAAAAAACTGAACTAAAAATAGTTTAATTGGCTTGCCCATAGTTATAAAATAATTACTAGCTAACGATGACACAGGAACTGGTGACTACCTTATCAAACACAACAAGATATATAAAGAAAAAGAATTCATACTCTCTGTCCTCAAAGTCACTCACAGGTCCATTAATAAGACAATATAAGCACAGAAACAATTAACAATTCCAAACAGCATAAGACTAAGCACCAAAGATACACTTTAGAGTTAGACCATCTAAACTCTGAAACAGCGCAGGAAAGGAGCAATAAAGGCTGACCTGTCTGGGAAAGCTTCATGGGCAGTGGTTTGCTTTAACTGGATCTTGAAGGATAGGAGAGGTGAGGCCATGAGCACTGCATTCTGGGGTAAGCACGGACATTTTTTTTCAAAAGGTTCTAACAGTGGAGCAGTGGGAGAACAGAAACATATGTGCTTCTGCCCCACCCAGCACGTCTCCTGACCCCATTGGCTAGCACCCAGAGAGAGAAGTGAATGTCTCCTTTCCTTACTGTGCAGATCTGGTTCACAGAAACAGACTATCCACTCAGAATTTATGTCGTGAAACAAGTTCACAGTTGATAATATGGTCCTGAAGTCAGGAGAAATGGATTCATTTTCATTTTCTGGGACTACGTTTGAAGTTGTTGAGGGAGGATAATTATTTTCCCTCTTCAAAGTATTTTCTCACATCATTTTCTTGGAAATGACAATTGGGCAGTGCCCCAGGTTGGCAAATCCAGCCTTAGTTTGATGAATGCAATTCTGAACACAGCCCCTGATTCGGTGTTCGTTTTCATGGCTCAGAATTTAACTTTGCAAGGTGAATTGTCATGTATTTTTGGCAAACCATTTCTTCCCTCAACTTTAAAACCAAAAGAGGACACAGGTAGTCCTAGAATTATTTAAACTGGAAAACCAGCTTGGAGATGGAGATCACATTTAATTTGATCTTGCAAATTTGAGTGAGAAAATTAAGACATCCAGACCTCTTAATGACAGTCATCACATTGGTTAAGTGGCTTAAGGCAGATACAGGTATAATCTTAGGTACTAAACCAAAGGCATCTTCTCTGGGACTAGCTGAATGTGTGTGCTCAAATACTACAACTCTTCCTGCAAAGTAACTTAGACTTAATACTTTATTTTAAAAATATTCATATTTTCATCATTATCAGTGTCTTTTAGCAGTAAATATCCTCTTAAATGAAAGGCAAGTTTGATCTGATCTGATTTGGAGTAAGCAAATCTGTTACTCTTGGTTCTTCCTCTAACCAAGAGTAACAGGGTTTGGATTTGCCTTCCCACCTGAAAAATTAGAAAAGAGACAGAAGATATTTAAAACCTGATTTCCAAGCTACTAGAGATCTGGCAACGAAGGACAGTGATCCCAGAAAGACAGGAAACAAAAGTGAGTCCTACAACTTTTCCAGCTCACAGGGAGCAGGTTCCTGACAGAGCCTAGAGGACCCCCTGAGTTGAGAAAACAGAACTGAGAGTGTGGGGAGACCAAGATTAGCTAGAATTCAAGGGGCAGAGATGAGAGCTCCACAGAGTGAAAATTCTAGAAATTTGCAGAGGGTTGCCCCTAAGTATTCAGCCGAGCACTAATCAGTGCATGAATGTGAAAAAAGCAGGCAAGGCTGGGGGAAGAACCATCTGAAAGGATGAAAGGTATAGTGCCCAGCACTCACATAGGCCTGAAAACAGTGCCTGTTTCCATTAGCCAGACTGGAAACCATTAAGATTCACAGGGCATTGGGTAGGGTACACAAAAGGGTCTTGTCGAGCAACTGGCATCTGTTGCCTGTTATCAGGAGTAGAAGTCTGAGCGCTTCTGTGCACTGCATCGTGCTATCAGAGTTGCCAAGGACAACACAGCACATTCGAGCACTAGGAATGATGCTTTACTCAGTCCCTCATGGCGTGTGGGTCTCTCCCAGCAGTCATCCTGCATGCACTTTCCTCTTGTGCTGCAGCAGAAGGACCCACACCCACTGTTGAAGCTGACCTTGCTCTGCCTCTTCTATATGTGAGTAAAGTTTTTTTTCATCCAGTGCTTAATGGCATTATGGGTTTGGTGGTGGTGGTGGTGGTGGTGGTTTGTTTTTGTTTTGTTTGGTGACTCAGATAAATACTAAGTTACAGTGGACAAAAGTATTCAGACTTATCCTGACAGTAGATAATAGATGCCACTTATTCAACAGGCCTCGATTCAGTGGTGGGGAACAATTAGCCCTGGTCTGAGCCCCGTTCCAGTCCCACCTTACAAATCTGAAAGGCGGGACCCAAAAAGATCAAAATGCCTCCAAGTAACTTAACTGCATCCCACAACAAATCTCAGTAATATTTCAGGAACAGAAGAATACCCATGACCCAACAATGTAAAATTCACAATGTCGCATCCAATCGAAAGTACCAGATGTGGAAAGGAGCAGGAATATATAGGCTACAATAAAGAGATAAGTCAATTACTCAAAACTTACTAAGAACTGACATATTAGAATTGGGAGATAGGGAAGTCAAACTTGTTATTATTGAACATATTCCACATGTTCAAAAAGTTAAATGGAGACATGAAACATGGGGAAGCGACCCAAATCCTAACTTCTACAGATAAAAACTGCAATGTGCATGGGCTTAACACTGAATTCGACATTCCAGAAGAAGACATTAGTAACCTAAAACATGCCAGTAGAAACTATACAAAGTGAAATACAGAGGGGAAAAGTGAACTTAAAAAATGAATAGCTCATCAGTGAGCTGGGGGACAACTTCAAGTAGCCTAATATCTGTGTAAGTCCCTAAAGGAAATAGGAGAATGGAAAAAATATTTGAGGAAATAAGGACTGAAAAAATTTCCAAATTGGATGAGAACTATAAACCTATAAATTCAAGAAGCTCAGTGAGCCCCAAGCACAAAAACAGGAAGAAAACCACACATAATTAAGTTGCTGAAAATCAGTAATAAAGAGAAAGAGCAGCAAGAGGAAAAAAGGACACCTTAGATACAGAACAATGAGAAGGATAATAGCAGATTTCTCATAGGAAGTTGAGAAATATCTTGAAAATACTGAAAGAAAAACATTCTTAACCTAGAATTCTATACCAAATGACATGATACTGTATGTAAATATTCACAAAAGAATGAAGAGTGTCAGAAATAGCAACGGGAGTGAATATATTGAAATTTTTCTTACTACTTAAGTCTCTTTAAAAGCTAATAGTCTGAACAAAATTAATGGGAACACAGTGTGGGATTTACAGCTTATGTAAAAGTAAAATGCATGATGAAACTAGCACCAAGTTCAGGAAGGGAAAAAAGAAGTATGCTCTTATAGGGCTCTTGTATGAGAACTGGTATGCTATCACTTGAAGGCAGACTGTGATAAGTTAAAGATTTATAATATAAACCCTAAAACAACTACAAAATAACAAAGAGTTATAGCTAATAAAGAAACAAGGGAGATAAAATAGTGTCATTGAAAAATGCTCAATTAATCTGAAAGAAGGCAGAAAAAGAGAAGTGACAAATAGAAAACGCATGGCAAGATGATAGATTTAAACCTGATCATATAAATAATTATATTAATTGTAAGTAACCTAAATTGAAACTCAACTTAAAAAGCAGAGATTGTCAGATTATATAAGAAAGCAAGACCCAACTGTATGTTGCCTACAAAGGATACTTCAAGTATTAATACGAAGACAAAATAGGTTTAAATATATGAAAAAAAAGCTATGCTGTGTTAACACTAATAAAAAGAAAGAGTACCTATGTTAACAGGAAACAAAGTAGATTTCAGATCAAAGAGTATAACTATGGATAAAGAAGTTCATCTCATAATAAAAAGGAATTATTTCATAAAAGGACACACGAGTATAAAGCAGTACTGCTAAAAATGCAAGGAGGAATAAAAAAATTCACAATTATAGTTGGATATTCTGATACCCCTTTCCCATAGACAGAAAGATATAGAATCTTTAAATAGCACTATCTACCAACTTGACATTTATTAAAAACAAAAACAAAAAATCTCCACCTAACAGCAGAGTACACATTCTTCTCAAGTGCACATAAAACATTTACCAAAATACACCTTATTCTGAACCATAAAGCATATCTTAGTGAATTTTAAGAGGTTTAAGTCATACAAAGTATGTTCTCTGACTATAGAGGAGTTAAACTAGAAATCATAACAGAAAATCATTCTAGAAAAGCTTCAAATATTTGGAAGCTAAATAACAATCCAAAATTACCCATGACTCAAAGATATAAAAAGGGAAATTAAAATGTATTGTGAATGCAATAAAAATGAAAGTAAAACATATCAGAATTCGCAGTATATCACTAAAGAAGTGGTTGGGGGAAATTTATAGCACTAAATGCCTACGTTTGAAAATAAGAAATTAGCTTCTAAAGAAGCTAGAAAAGGAACAAGAAACCAAATCTAAAATGAGTAGAGGAATAGAAATAATAAAGATCAAAGTAGAAATCAATGAAATAGAAGCCAATAGAGAAGAGCAATGAAATAAAAAAAAAAAAAAAAAAAAAAACCTTGTTCTTTGAGAAGTCCAATAAAAACTTTCAGCTAAGTAGGAATAAAATAGAACTTCCTCAAGTTGACAAAGGACATCTACAAAAAACCCTACAACTGACATCATACTCAGTGGTGAAAAACGGAATGCCCTCCCGCCATCAGTATTTTAAAAAAAGAAAGGGATGTTTTCTCTTGCCTCTTTAATTTAACATTGCCTAGCACTTCCAGCCAGTGCAATAAAGCAAGGAGAAGAGAGAAAAGGCATTCAAATTTAAAAAAAATACAAACTTTTTATTTACTTAAAATATGATCATCTACCTAGAAAATCTGATTGAATCCACAAAAGACTACTAGATCTGGTTGAATCCACAAAAGATTACTAGAACTAATAAGTGAATTTAGCAAGATTGCAGGATACAAGATCAATATACAAAAATCAAGTATATTTTTACATATGTAGCAATCACAAGTTGAAAATAATAAGTCAGTAGCATTGACAACAGCATTCTTAAGTACTTCAGCACTTAAGAACAAATCTGACAAAATATGTGAAAGACATGTACGTTAAAAACTATAGAACATTATTGAAGGCCTAAATAAATGGAGAGATATATGCCATTTTTGTAGGTCAGAAGACTCAGTAATATAAAGATGTTATGTCTCCCTACATTGATCTGTAGATTCAATACAATTCCAATCAAAATTCTAGCAGACTTTTTTGTACAAAATGACAAACCGATTCTAAAATTCACAGGGACATGCAAGTACCTAGCATAGCTAAAACAATTTAGAAAAGGAAAAACAAAGTTTGAGGACTAACGCTTTCTAATTTCAAGAATTATTATAAATCCACAGTAATCAAGACAGTGTGATATTGGCATAATATTTGACAAGTATATCGAAGGAGCAGACCCACACATTTATAGGCAGCTGACTTTCAACAAAGATGCAAAGTTCAGTGGAGAATAAAAATAGTCTTTTCAACAAGTTGTGGTGGAACAATGGGATATTCATTCATATGCAGAAAAAAACCCTTTGATCCATACCGCTCACCATGTAAAAAAATTAACTCAAAGAGGATCATAGACCTAACTGTAAAACCTAAAACTATAAAGCTTCTAGAAGAAAACGTGAAAAAACTTTTGTGACCTTCGGTTAGATAAAGATGTCCTAATTATGACGCTAAAAGCATTATCCTTAAAAGAAAGAAGTGATGAATTGGACCACATTGAAGTTTAAAACTTCTGTTCAACAGTCTGTAAGTGAAAAGACAAGCCACAGACGGGAAGGAAACATTTGTAAGTCATATATCTGACAAAAGAGTTTATCCTTAATACATAAAGAACTCTCAAAACTCAGTAATAAAAAAATTTTTAATGGGCAAAATATTTGAATAACCATTTCACCAATAAAGATATACAGTAAGCAATAAAGTACATAAATGATATTCAATATCATTAGTCATTAGGGAAATGCAAATTAAAACTACAGTGATATTCCACTATGTACCTATTAGAATGGCTCAGGATTGCCCAGGATGTGGTAGAACTAGAATGCTCATACATTGTTGATGAGAAAAATAGTTTAGCAATTTTCTTAAAAGTTAAGCATATACATACTACATGAGCTTAGCTGTTCCACTCCTAGGTATTTAAGAGAAATGGAAGCATATGTCTATACAAAAATTTGTCAATGAATGTTCACAGTAGCTTTGTTTATAATAGTCAAAAACCGGAAACATTCCAGATGTCCATCACTAGGTGAATGTGGTAGGTACATAAAATAGGTTACTACTACTCAGCAATAGAAAGGAATAAACTTGTGATACACATTACAACATAAATGAATCTCAAAACAATTATTCTTGGCTGGGCGCAGGGGCTCAAGCCTGTAATCCCAGCACTTTGGGAGGCCGAGATGGGCGGATCACGAGGTCAGGAGATCGAGACCATCCTGGCTAACACAGTGAAACCCCGTCTCTACTAAAAAAAATACAAAAAAAAACTAGCCGGGCGAGGTGGCGGGCGCCTGTAGTCCCAGCTACTCGGGAGGCTGAGGCAAGAAAATGGCGTAAACCCGGGAGGCGGAGCTTGCAGTGAGCCGAGATCCGGCCACTGCACTCCAGCCTGGGCGACAGAGCGAGACTCCGTCTCAAAAAAAAAAAAAAAAAATTATTCTTGGTGAATTAAACCAAAAAAAAAAAAAAGAGTGACTCCATATACATAAAATTCTAGGAAATGCAAGTTAATGCGTAGTGACAGAGAATAGATCAGTAGTTGCCTGGGGATGGCAGTGGGTGATGGAGAGAGAGATGCAGTCTTAGAAAAGGGCATGAGGAAATGTTGGGGGAGACTTTTGTTCACTGTTTGTGATTTTATGGAGGCTTCACAGGTGCATAAATATGTCAAAACCTATCAAGGTGGATACTTTAAATATATACAGCTTATTCTTTGTCAGTTATACCCCCAATAGGATTGTTAGGAACGTGTATTAGTCCGTTCTCATGTCGCTAATAAAGACATACCAAAGACTGGTAATTTATAAAGGAAAGAGGTTTAAGTGACTCACAGTTCAGCATGGCTGGGGAGGCCTCAGGAAACTTAGAATCATGGCAGAAGGGGAAGCAAACACGTCCTTCACGTGGCAGCAGCAAGGAGAAGAATGAAAGCCTAGCAAAGAAGGAAGCCCTTTATGAAACCATCAGACTGCTTGAGAACTCACTGTGATGAGAATAGCGTGGGGTAAGCCACTCCGTAATCCAGTTACCTCCCACTCGGTCCCTCCCACCGCACATGAGGATGATGAGGAACTACAATTCAAGATGAGATTTGGGTGGGAACACAGCCAAACCATATCAGAGCATTTAATGGTTAACTCCCTGATGACTTACAAAAAATCTCAGGATGTTTAGAAAAATTGAACATTTTAGATAACATTCCTAATGACATACAATAAGCTACTTTGAACATTCTTTAGAAAACCTATTAGGTTCACTTTACATAATGGACATTTGACTGTACCCTACTGTCTAGTCTTATGTTGCTTTCCAGTCCGTTTCATTTAGGCAGATCTTTGCATTATTTTATGAAAGCAGTATGTGTGTACATATATTCATTTTAGTATTAGGCAGTATCTACTTTTAAAATATTGAAAAGGTGAGTTAAGATCACAGTTTTATAGGTATGCAGATGTGAGGATAAGTTTCTGAAATGCAGACCAGATATGTTCAAACGTGGTTATTTATCTCTCTTGCTTTTAGTTCTTATCATTATAAGTAATATAGTGAATAAAAGATCGATAGCTTCTAACTCTAGAATAAAGAGTTCAGGCTTGAGTGAGAGCTATCACTGGAAAATGTCGTCCTCAATTCAGAACTACAGCACAGAGCATGTTGCAGACCAGTGTAGTGGGGCCCAGTTTCCACCCATGTTCAGAGTAAGCTTTTTTTTTTTTTTCAAGTTTAGGGTTACACGTGCAAACGTTTGTTAAATAGATAAACTCATGTCATAGGGGTTTGTTGGGCAGATTATTTCATCACCCAGATATTATTCCTAGTACCCATTAGCTTTAGTGAGACCAGTCATTGAGAATTCATCTTAGAAGCCTATTGAAAGGATAATGATTGTGCTACAAATGTTCCTTCCCCTTGGTCATTTCCAGTGCATGTTATACTCAAGTCATCCAGTCACAAATAACTCAAATGGAATCACGCAGACATACAGCGCACATGAAACTAAAGAAAAAGTTCTCAAGGTCCACACCCGCAGCATCCTACAGGGTCTACCCTGGATTAATCTAGTCTCTTCTGAGACTACAGCAGGAATATTTTTTAGAAATTGTTCATCTTTGCTGTATCCACTTGCTGCAAGTTTACATCTGTTCAGTTTCATTTCGGCACTGAACTTTCCCTGCCTGCAGGCTAATCCTCCTCATTCTCTCATTAAATTATTGTGATTATTTAAAGAAAAAAAGTGTGCTTTTTCTGTCCCAATTTTCCTCTTTATAAAAAATGCTAATGGTATTGACCACACTTACTAGGCAGACAGTTGTTAACAGTTTTCAGGCATGAATGCCTTTGCGGAGGGGTGTTGCATGAATGGCACCAAATACAGAAATGTTGTTGGTGTTCTGAATTCATCATACGGGAGACCATTGGATAGACTTGAAGGATGCTTGCTGCTGCTTTTCATGAGCTGCTGTCTCGTCTATGGACTTTGGAAAAGATTTTGTGGCTCATGGGTTATTCCCTTTTTCCTTTTCAACCCAAATGTATTTGTACATTATTGTAGGTTCCTGTCTTAATTCATAAAGGTAACCAGATTTTTTTTTTCCCACTCAAAAAAAGGAAGTGAACTGATGAAAGCAAACTAAGGGGGCTATATTCTCTTCTCGGTGGGCTTGGCAACATTAACATTAATGGGAGTTATAAGTGCATCAAGAAGCAAGTTCATCCCTAAGATGTAAGAGCTCCAGCCATTTGAAATTAGCCTTTGTGGGTCTCCTGTGTTCCGCAGCACCAGGGGCTAATTCTTATTCTTTTTCATCTTTCCCCTTTCTTCACTGGGCACTGATGCCTCATTACACACTGTTCCTCCCATTCTGCAGCGCCAAGTCTCTGACTCTGTCTGACCCAATCAGGAGATTGCAAGCATCGTTCCCCAGATGTCCTAATGCCGGGTGTGGGGGACATTGTTTGAAGCTGGGGTTTTAAATGGTTCATTTGTTTATTTAAGTCTTTATCTTTTTAACCAAATGTAGTGCTACCTAAAGAGAAAGTTTCAGTTCAATAGGAGGGTTGTTGTCTAATCTTTTAAGTCATTTTCTGACTATCGCTAACTTAGTGACAGCCGCTTGCTTTACATTTCCAATTTTAGTGACAGGTCATAGTAGTTCCTCCCAAACCAGTGTTTGAAATAAGTCCTGGGAACCCAAAAGAGGAAGAAATTAGTTTAAAGAATAAAAATTTATTAATAAAAAGGAAAAATGTGTCTTTAATTACTTTTATCTGCCAGTCTCAAGGTTTGTCTTCCCAGAATAGCGTATGTCTGGGCAGAAAGTCAACTATGCCTTGCTTTTGAGTATAGAATCAGGAGATAGTTTCATTTGCCTGGCCTGGAAGATGATTTTCATGATATTCCTCTCCATCATCTCCTCATTGTGCAAAGTTTCACTGGCAAACTACCCTGCACAAGCCTACAAAATAAAGTTTTTTCCTCTCCTTTTTTTTCATAATTTTGTGAACAGGATTGTTCTTTTTCACCAAGACCTACAGTTAGACATGCTCTTGTATGACAAAAAACAAAACTCTATGATTTTGTTTTTCAGTAATTTACAATTCTCTCACCAGTATTTTTTAAAATTTTCTAAATGAAACTCTTGGTTATTTGTGTTGATTATATGTGATCCGTGAAATAAGGATCAAAATAGCAATGTAGCTTCAAAGAAATTTTATTTCCTATTTCAATAGCTTTCCAAATCTTGGTTTCTTTCTATCCTAATCCCAGTATCAAACTTAACTTCATTTGATTACTAGGGTTAGTGACTGAAGCTCAGTAACGTTTTCTCCAGATATTGGGTCATAGATTAGCAAGGAGCTAGGAGAGGTTGGGAACAATACAGAATTTTAGTGAGCAGTTTGGATCAGGGTTGCCCGAGAATTTAAGGCAACAGAACACAGGAGCAGCTTATAATTTTTTTCCGGTTGACTATCGCTATTTTTCACTTCATCCATTGTGCTCTCAAAACAGAGTGAGATGTATGCAAGAAATATTTTACATGGAAAAAGCATGCATGTCTCCTGACATTCAGTTCATAACTGCTGCATTGTGCCATCTTCATACACTGGACTCTTTCCTTCCTACATCGTTCATGTATTTGAGTAAGTGGTATCCTAAGAGTCAAAAGAAGCCAATAGATCTCCCTAAGAATACAGAGCTATGGCTGCCACACAACACCAGGATTATTGTAAAAAATTAAATCATTATGAAATAGCACATGTTAACAGGTTTTGCAAACTACCAATGGCAGGATAAAGCAGTGCCATTAAAAGTAGGGTGGTTGTTATTTGCTATTAGGAACACTATGAGCCAAACAGACCATTCTGTGGTTGTGAGTTTTGCTTTTCTTTGTTGTCATTAAACACATCTGACAACACCTGAATCTTGGATGTTTCATGAGAAGAGAAAACGTAGAGAAAGAGGTGAGATGAGATGCCTCCTTTGGAGGGGCAGTTAGGGGCAGTCTTAGACTGGGGGAGCTAAATATAAAATGAAAGGGGAGTCTTACCTCCAGAGCTTATATGCCCTCGGGAGTGCTAACTCTAACACTACTGCCTCAAGGAGATACCAGTTATTCACTCACAGCATGACTCATTTTCCTTGAATACATATTTTCCAGTTATTCATGTGAACCAGAAATAGTTGTGAAAATAAATTTCTCTGTTCAAAACGAAGAAGGCTAATTTTTGGCCTGTAAAAATTGCTTCATCATCAATGTTTTTTAGTGTTCGAGTAAAATTGGCCACATCGTATTGCTGTTTTAAAATGATAAATGAGATGATTATTTTACTTTTTTGTGAAAATGTATTTAACTCATCATTTACCTTAATATAATCTATTTTAGAAAGCTTTAAGGGAGAGGAAGTCAATTAAAAATAAATGAAATCATACTTTTAAAAAATTAAATTTGAACTAGTGAATACTTGAATAAATTGTATCACTCCAGCAGAGACGGGAAACTGGGCAACCTGGCCCTGCAGATGCTGAGTCGCCAGAGGCCTCTGGGCAGGGCTACTGGGATCTGCCCCAGGTGACAGGTGGGGCCTTGGGGTATCTGCAGCCATAGCCACTGTCCACTAGTGTGCTGCTCCCCTCTTCTGAGGGGTCTGCTAGCTCTGGAAATCTAGGAGGCTGGCAGGAGGAAACAGTAGAAATTGGTCAGAAGGCCCCTGCCGGGGAGAATGAAAAGAGGGAAAAAACAGCTCGTGTTGAATCTGGAGAACAGTGATACCCCACTGTTCAGCTGATCTCTCTCTTTCCATTCATATTTGTGCTCAAAGTGTTTCAACACATCCAGCTGAGCCCCTTCTTTATCACTGCCCACATTCTGCTTCCCCACGCCCTGAAACCTGTTGTCTTTTCTACCCTCCACAGACACAAACACGGTGTTCACCTCTCCAGTCACATCGACGTCCAAGCAGATGTTCTGTGGCAAAGTTACAAAGCATTTATGTCACTTTTTAAAATTAATCAGATTCTCCCTTGGAAGGAGTTTAGTTCCTCTGGCTTTAAAAGATATTATTGCTGAAAAATAAACTCTGTATACTTTTAAAGATCTTTGTATGCCTTTTGTAGGTTCGGAGTTAGGGGTGCTGGGGGACTTTTAAAGTGTGGTACTTTAAAGATGTTCTTAATTGTATAGAACAAACTTTACATTTGTGAAAAAGCAACTAAAAGTTAGAACATATATCTACTAAGACTAGATAATCTCCTGTAAATTGGTGATTTGGAGACTTCTAAATTCTGTTTATCCCATAGAAACATGTGTATCCTAGGATGAGAAATCTGAGACTTCTTTCTCTCATAATTTTTAATAAGGTGGAATCACTAGAGAGAAAGTATCAGGGTTTCTTAACTTTTTTTCTTTCTTTTTCCTTTTAATTACATGGAAGGAGAGAAAAATTCCATCAATCTAAAAAAGAAAAAAAAAAAAAGCAGATTTCTTATGGCTTGCTGTTTTTATGTGTTTCATGTTTTATAATTCCTGATAGAGATCAGGCAGTAATGTGAAGTAACTGAAAATTTAATTCAACATATATTTCAATGAGTGATTACTATGTTCAAATCAGTGGGGATTCAAATATGGATAATATAAAAGACAGAGAGATTGAGTAGCCCAAACTCACACAGCTCATCAAATGGGCCAATTGGAGGGCACCTGCTCCTGGCCCTACAAACCCTGCCTTTCAGAAGAGGAGTTACCCTGAGGCCGTTTAGAATCTCTGGAACTGGATCTGACTCCAGACGAACAGATCCTTTGAGGACTTTTGCGCAAGAATGTGCTGAGATCAGAAGGTGAGCCTTCGCCTTCCTGTATTGCTGAGAAGGTTGAGGTCCTAAGAAAGGAGTCTATTCAGCTTCCCTTCCCCTCTCCGAATTGACCCTTCCAGCCTAATATTCCAGGATTTCCCTCATGTGTTCTCTGTACCCTCCTCACACTGGACAGTTTGCTGCCTCCTAACCACAGTTAGAGGCTTCCCCTCTCCTCTTCATTGGTGCCACATTCTGCTCTTATTTCAGCATGGTCTCCTGGTGCTCCAGCCCCATCCTTCGGTGTTCAGGGGAATGTACCTGCCTCAGTGGCTTCCACTGCACCAGCCTTCTCCCTTTTATCCATCAGGCCACACTGCTCATTCTCCGCACCCTCCTCCATGAAGCCTTTCCTAACCCCCCAAGGCAGAACTCTCAATTTACCTGTTTGTCAAAATCTATCCAATCTACAACTTCCAATTAAATGTATCTACTTTAGGATCGTTCTTTGACCTCAAAGCTCACAAGGCTCTCTTACGAAGTTCAGTATTGCTTTGTTTATATCTTCATGTTGGCATTTTCCTTCTTCTCCCTTTATAGAGTAATTACCTGTGTGCTTCTCTTATTACCTCTGCCTGTCAGATTCCAACTACTTTTAGACTAGAAACTCAGCATGTCCCCCGTAATAGTCATCACCTAGTAGGCTTTGTCTCATGACCTGTGAAACTTTCATGGGATCCATCACAAAACTGAATTATGCAAGCTCTTTCTTAAAAAGCTGGTAAAACCAAAGTTTATAAATAGGGACTTATCATTGAATACAGACCTAGGTAAAAAATATTTTACAGTCACTTCATGCATGTTATTGGGAGTTTCTTCAACCAATGGAAGCTATTCATGATTTGATTGAAGGGTAGTTGTTAAGCATCTCTGAGTTAGGGTGCTTATTGGGTTACATTTCTTGATATCTCATAGAGGCTCCAAAATTTTTGTAGAAGTAATTAATTGCAAAACAGGCACGACAAAGCTACCTGGAGCTTTCTGCGGATAATTTTGAACATATTAAAAATTTGAGAACTATATTTGTCTAGAATATTGGTGAAGAGAGATGAACATCCTCAGTACTGCTCTAAATTTTTTCTTGATACTTTAGTGGTGACATGGAGAGAAGAAAGAGCACAGCCCTGCAGAAGTGAGGATGGCAGGATGAGGGGTCTGGTCACTGTGGGCCTTGTAACCACACTGGTGTTTTAAATAGGAAATCAGCCTCGTTCAAAAACCATATTCTTAGCCAGCCAAGCAGCTTAGACAGTGCTGGGGTCATACACCACAACAGTTTAAAGCACTGTTATCAATTTGTTGACTATTTGAAGGTCAGAACAAACTGAAATAAAGGACTCAAGTCATTATCTAGTTCTTCAGCCCCCAAACCCCAAATATTAAGGAACAGAGGCTTTTCGAACCTAGGTTATTTAAAATAAGTGAACTTTTTTCAAATGTAATTATTCAAAACATATTCTGAATACCTGTTTAGTCAAAAGTTATACATGTGAATATTTCTTCACCCAAATTCCTAAAGAATTTGCTACTTAGCACTATACCAAAAATTATTATAGTGCAAAGCAGAATGTAAGAAGCAATGTAAGAATTGTAGGATAAAATGAGAGATGGGTGTGCAAAGATGAATTCATGGAAGAGGCTGCACTGTGACTGGGCCTTGAAAAACAGGTAGGAGTTCTGTAATCAGAGCTGGAAAAAAGGCCATTCTAGGTGACAGGAGCATGAGGTGATATGGGTAAAAAGATGGCAAAGGGCAGCACTTAGGGCAATAAAGAATCCACCATGGCCCAAGGATTAGGTTTGAGTGGGGCAGTAGGCAGTGTATATCTGGAACTGACTTGAGAGAACTGTCAGTATAAGCTAAAGAGTTGAAACTTTACCTAGTAGGTAACAGGAAGTCACAGCATATTTTTAAGGCAGGGAAAGGCATAAACTAAGTACCAATTCAATTTGGCTGCATTGCAGAGGATGGATTATAGAAGCGAGACAAGAGGCAGGAAGATCAAGGAGCTGTGGCAGTAGTGACTGTAGAGGTGGAAGGGCAGAACCGGAGCAAGGGCAGTGGGCTTGGAAAGGGATTAAGTAGGAGTAAGCGAGGACTTGGGTACCGATTCAATATCGAGAGAAAAGAGAAAGAGGAAAAGAGAACTCGAAGGTCACTTCATTGTGTCAATCCTGGTGACTGTGACTCAGAAAATAGGAGTACCATGAAGAGAAATATGAGCAGAAAGAGATTATTTCCACTGTAGTCCTGACTTACAGTTTGTTGCAGATCTTTCCATTTCATGTGCCCCTTTGCTATCATAATTTAAGTAATGCTAAAAAGTAGCAACTTGTTCATTAGATGGGGACCTAGTACCTGTTTAGATCTTGAACAAACTAAATGAGAACTAAGAGTGCACGCTGAGAATCCCCGTAGCCATACATTCCTTTCCAGAGAGTCAGTGTCTGCCCTACATATCAACCTAGTTTGATTTACTAGATTATGGTCTTTCAAAGAAAAAGAAAAATACCTGAGGCAGAAATGTTGCCCTATTTATGGCAGTACGTTTCTTTGGCTTCTCGCACTTTTAAAGAGAACGTTGCTCTCAGGAGCACCAGTTCCTGATGAGCCCAGTAGAAAGTCCATTTGCCCTTCACAAGGCAGCCATAGTGCAAGCATAGCTGTGTCCATTTTCCGCTGCTCTTTTTGCCAGTGTTTCCCATCCCTTAACTCAACCTCCTGGGATGAAGATATTAGCTATTTTCCATGGCTTATTTACTCCTTGACACTTTTCTTAAGCCTGCCAACTCTGGGGCCAGTGTGGTCCTGACTTCGTAAGCTGGACAGCGGGTCTGTTGGGAGTTGAGCTAGAAAGAGTCAATGCATTTTGTCGAGGACACCAAGCCCTCACAGACGAAGATGTGATGTGCTTTGTATGAACTTATGGAACAGAGTTATACTCGTTGCTTTGTTCTGAAAGATGTTCTTGACATTTTCTTTATTGGTGAATGAATGTGTGTTTACCTTTGGCCACTTGCTGAGGTCAGGAGCATGGGAACACCCTGTATCGCTCTACAGAAATGCCAAGGCGGGAGGGGAAGGGGAGAAGGTGAGATCACACAAATCCAGAGCAGTGCCCGGCTGGGCAGCTGTCAGACTCTGAAATCATACTTTCCCTGTTCTTCCTGACCTCACAGAAATTAAGTGGTTGGGTTGTGGCTGGGATAGAACTGAACATTGTAAAATGCTTGCCTTGGTGAGGAGAGTGATCCTGTGCTTTTTGTTGGAATCTCACTCTCAGCACAGAGGGGCTGAGGTTAGAGCAACTCTTTAAAACCGCAACATTTTTGTTCAGAAATGTGACATGATTTGCAGGTGGTGACAACTGATTTGACAATGACCGGTGATTTAGGTCTACCTCTAATAAGCGAATTAATCTGAACTAAAACATAGTGATCTGTCATGTTTAGAGATACCTCAACATCTGGCTGACTTGTCCTCTGTCAGCTGAGTTTGTCCTGTGCAAATCTTCTGTCAAGTGAGGAAAAGAACTGTGGGTAGAAAATTACATGGCAGTTTTAGAGTTAGTGATGAATTTTTCTCCCAACATACCAGCTGTGCCAGCAACACTATTTTTCATGGCATTAATCAAATATCTTGCCTGCAGCACCTTCACTTTCCCAAAGGCTAAAAGATGAATCTGTCAAAAAATTTCACTGGGATTTGCCAACAGCTTTTCTAAGCTCAAATACTAGTCCAGGCACCTTAGAAGTTTGAGCAAGGCTTTTAGGAATAGCCTTGGGGAGTTAAAAGCTGTATAGGGTAATTTTCCTTTACACTAAACAAAAAATCGAAGCCTCCATTGCAGCCAGCATGATCAAGTTTTCAAGTCTGGCAAAGGGCCAAACACTCAAGCTTTATTAATGTATTCCATTTACTGACTCATAGCAAAGTACTTTTTTGTGGTCGGAATTTTGAAACTAGCAAGGTACAAGAGCAGTTGAAGGCCATGGGATGAACTCATTGCCTGCTTCTTGGGAAAGAAAATCCCAGATGAGAGGAAGTTTAGGTGGGGGGAATACCACACACCCACATTCCCACAAAGATGCTGCCCACAGCTAAGAGTATTTGCCGGGATTAAGATCTGTGAAGAGCTGATAGTTTTCACCACCTGTAACCTTTGTTAGATCTCTCTTGCTTCCAGAATAAACATGGCATATTTGCTTTATGCCCATCAGAAGTAATGTACACTCCTGTTCCTTCTCAAAATTAATATATATTTTAGAGTAACCACTGGTGACCGTGAGATTTGCTCTGAATGAAGGGGCAAAAGCTGTTACGCTGATCTGAAGTGCAGTAAATCACAGGGATCAAGGGCTGTGCCACATTAGGCATCCTGGTAAGACTGATTTTTTTTTTTTTAATTATACTTTAAGTTCTAGGTTACATGTGCACAACATGCAGGTTTGTTACATATGTATACTTGTGCCATGTTGGTGTACTCTTCTCTTCACTGTTGACTATTTCTTAAAAGACAAAGACCATTCTTCCATGCCTTAAATGGTAAAGAGAGGTCTCTAAGAGTCTTTGCCGTTTCACTTCTCTGGCAGTATCCTCAAGATTACTGAGCAGTTAAAGAAAAAAAAAATGGGTGACACTTCCATCTCTGCACTAGTTAACTGCATAGGAACTCAGCAATAGCTGTTGGGCACAGTAACTTGGAAGTGCATGAGACACAGGAGGACTCAACAAATTGTGAAGCAAATGAAATCCTTGAATCAATTATATATAAATAAATTAAACAATGTATTTTCTCACATATCCACCCTGAACAGAGAGGTATCAAATCTTGTTCTGTACATGTTTCAGGACACTGATCCCCAACCTTTTTGGCATCAAGAACCAGTTTCATGGAAGACAGTTTTTTCATAGACTTGGGTGGAGGGATGGTTTTGGGATGATTCAAGCATATTTCATTTATTGTGCACTTTATTTCTATTATTGTTATAATATATAATTAAATGACTATACAACTCACTATAATGTAGAATCAGTGGGAGCCCTCAGCTTGTTTCCTTGTAACTAGGTGGTCCCATCTGGGAGTGATAGGATCATCAGGCATTAGATTCTCATAAGTAGTTGCAACCTAGATCCCTCACATGCATAGTTCACAATAGGGTCCATGCTCCTATGAAGATCTAAAGTTGCTACTGATCTGACAGGAGGTGGAGCTCAGGTGGCAATGCAAGTGATGGGGAGCAGCTGTAAATACAGATAAAACTTCACTGGCTCACCTGCTGCTTACCTCCTGTGTGTGGTCTGATTCCTAACAGGCTACGACTGGTAACGGTCTATGGCCTGGGAGCTGGGGACCCCTATTTCAGGTTATCTACTCTAACCTGATTCTAGATTCCCTTCCCATATATTTGATAGCAATGAAATGTTTTCCCACTATTTAAATGGGTTAATTTGCCACAGTTCATAGAAACTGGTAAGTTGCAAGGCCTGGAAATGCAAGGCTACTTTTCTAGTAAGTGCAACTTGGATTAGCCATCAAACAAAGCAGACCTTCCATAGTTGAAGAGGGCTCATGAGCAGAAGGATTTGAGTAAGGCAGTAAAGGTGTAGAAAGAGAAGCAGTGAGGTGTTGTCAGTTGTGAGAGTAGCACAGGGAATTGGTTCTCTAGTCCATTGGATTTCTTGTTCTTTGAAAATTAAGTAGTATCTGAAACCTTTAAGACTAGGCTTAATTTCTTTTTTACTGTTTCCAAATGTTCATGTCTTTATACTTTATATACTTTAACGTATAGATACCATTTCTTTGATTCAGGTTTCAGTCTTACTTTGAGATAGAAGTTCTTTAGCCTCTTTGAATCAGAAAAGTCAGCTTCATATATCATACAGAATTTCTAACATTTCTGTGATTTTATCTGCCAACTATTGAGAAAAATGAGTCATAATTTATAATTTAAATTTCCTATGAAATTTACTGTGAAATCCAAGGCCTATTACCTTTGTCTATAGATTTTGATCATATTTGCAAAAAACTCATTAATGGAAGCATTTCTCTGTTCCTGAAGTAGACTGGACAAATAGGTTAGCCCATTATTGCTTGTCTCTGAATGTGCTCTTAAACTATATGAAATGAGACAAGACTGAGATGATTTAAAAAACTCAAAGGGTACCCTGATTAGATGCACTGTAGCACTATAAAGCAGTTTTCTTTTAATAATGGAAAGTGAAGAAAGTTTCATTAGTTCAGACAAGGATGTATATGAAAGTAAATTTGGAGCCTTCTCTGTGTGTATACGTGCACACACGTGCTCTTTCTTTTAGAAAGCTCACACACCAGCAGGGATATTACATAGCTTGCAGTGATAAAATAGAACTGAAGGGGATGTTAGTTTAAATCCACTCTTGTATACCCAAAAAAGGTATATTATTGGGAAGGACTTTGATAGTGGTGTATTTTACAGTTTGACAACTTGGAACTTTGTAAACTGGCAATTGGGTATAGACGAAGATATCCATTTATCTCATCTATGTCTTGTTGAGGCAAAGCTGTCAGAAGAAATCTTATCACATGGTGCCCCATTTGTTTTCTGTGGTGATTTATGATGGTTTTGAAAAGGTCTTGTGATCCCATAGGCTGCCACGATTCTCTGACTTTTCTCTGTCAATGGATCAGATTTTTGACATTTTCTGAGAGCATTCAGAAAATATTTGATAAATCAGCCTGTGGTGTTTATTTTAATTGATCTGAGGCTCATTCCTTCAAGAATTCATCAACTTCAGTGACAGGGTCTGGATGTGCTGCAGTGAAATGAAAGAATTGGGCTGGCCATGCTCCTGTGGTGATGATATAGATATTTTGTTGAAAGTTTATGCGCACCGACGAGAAGATGTCATAACTAATTTAGTATGTTGTAAATCTTTTGACACAGATTCTAATTCATAAATCTCATCCATCACATGTGATTCATGAAACTATAGACAACCTTTGATGAGAAGGTACTTCTGTCTCTGTTCCAAGTTCCTTACATTTTTCCTTATTCAAAAATAAATCATTCCAGAACAACAGAATTCTATTATGAAAATGGAACCGTAGAGACCCTTCATTCCCTCACTTCTGTTCTTATACCCATAAAAAGAAAAACTATTTGAAAAGAAAGGTGTGTTTCTCTTAGAACAGGAAGATAGAAGTGTATGTGCTGTGTATATGTGTGCATTCACAAAAATATGCAAATATAGAAAGAGACTGATTTCAAAGAAATGGCAAAGATGAATGTTAACTATTTTTCTAGTATAAATTGACTTCAAATAAAGTCTTCCTCATTTTAACTTTTAATTTGAAATTAATTTCAAAAATCAACATTAATAGACATAACATAAACAGTAATAATGCACCAAATTTGTGTTTTATGCCCATTCTTAGCTTTACTTGGCCTATAAATTTATTTATTTATTTGGGCTATAAGTTGGCCTTATTGATTTATTCTATTTCAACTTGTCTAATAAACAGGCAATCATTTTTCTCAGAGTGTCAAATGTCTAGAAAATGGTTGGTACATGAGATCTTGGTTAAGAGATACTTCTGAGCAACTTAAAGCTAACATGAGGTTATATGTCATCTAACTAAATCTGGCCAGATATGAGAATGCTGTACCATTAGCAAAAGGTTTCCACGTGTGTGTTGTTACAAATGAGTCATTTAAATGACTAGGTAAGGAGAACTATACTAATGACCATGGCCTATGTTAAAGTTATTTAAGACTTAGTTGCTGCCCTGACAAACTTTCTAACTGCAATATGTGAAATGGTGAGATTGAAGATGATACAGATAAAATTGAGATGGATGTGGAACTCTTAAAAAGGTAAAAAGAAGAAGCCATATTTACAGATACCTTGAAACATACTTTTAATTAGGAGGAAGTATCATGGAGGAAATAAAACTTAAGTCTAGGCTTGAAGAAAGTGTTAAATGTGATATTAGCTTCTAATTTTTGAACATCTAAACTGTCAAAAAATACTTTGTCCCAGCTGAAAAATAGGGATGCCTAAGTGTTCATGTAAAAATCATGAGATGAGCTTGAAATCCAGAATTTCTTCTCCCCTCTAGTTCTAATAGTCCACGTACCTTGAATCACTGTGTGTATATTTAAAACTTATTTATAATAGCAGAACGTAAGTGCATTTTAGTATTATAATGGAGGAATCTAATTTTATTTAACTATCTCCATACCCCCACTATGGTTCAATTTTTATATAAATAGCTACTAAGTTCCAAAATTGGCTAATATGGATTTTCATAATTGTCTTTCCCTTCTGACGGATGTGGTAGCAATCTGTAGATTACCTCAAAGTCAGCAATGAGCAGTCAAAGAATAAGGAGTAAAAGGCCTGGATAACTCACAAATTAGAGAAATATCTCTTTCCTTATCAAAACCTAAATAAGCAAACTACAAGCGGTAAAAAAAAAAAAAAAAAAATGAAAGAAGAAAAAGACATAAGTAAATGCGAAATTCACACACATCCTCTCTCTTTGAAGCAGTCAAGTTTTAGAAATGAAGAAACTCTGATAGGGGAAAGGTCACTCAGAAAAAGACACAGTGCAAAATGCCATGTCTGTAATGGAGAGTAATTTGAAATAAACTCCTGCTTGGAGCCCATAATGAGGGAGAAAAGAAAAAAAGAACCAGAAAGGTCCAGTGTCAGAATTTAAAATAGGTAAATTTTAATGACTCTGAAAGGCACAATGAGTGACCAGTACCCAGCAGCCTGAGCAGAAATGATGTGAAGTGGCAATCTGTCTGCTTCACCCATTTCTCTTCCCAAGTTTTCTCTCCTAATGTTCAAAACCACTGTTCTCAGTCTCAGAACTCTCTGATTACCAGTCGGTTCTAAGAGCAAAGAAATAAACATTCGTTAGATACAACAGATGAGATAAAGTCTACTGGGTCCAAGATTGGGATGCATCAATAAAGTGGAACCATAAGAAAGCGGCTTTCTTTATAGCTAACAGGAAAAATAAACCCTAAAAAAAAAAAGCCATTTTATTGAAAGTGCTAGAAACATTTACTATAATCTTTAACAGCTTTCTACTGTGCCAACATGATGAAGTTACTAGTCCCTTGATAATTCAGGCAACCATATAGAATTTTGTTCTTTACTTGACTGCCTGCCAATCGAATCAATTGATAATAAACCTGATGTTTCGCTCATAAGAAAATTAAAAAGAAATAGTAAAAGGAACAAACACTAAAATTCTACAGATTTGACAGATCTTTAAACATTGGTCCCCTCCCAAAGACATAAATAATATGAATGTTGTAGCATTAATCAAAATTTTAGATCCCATTGAGTTTTCCCAAGTGTTGGCCTTAGTTATTTCCATCCAGATTGCAGCTCAGGAAATGTATTGAGCCGCAAATATGGTGCATGTGGTTTATCTTTTCACTGATTATACAAACTTCATCAAATTGTAAAAAGCTTTGATGTCTCAAGCTGTTCCATTTTCATAGTTGAGAGTAAAAATGAAAGGAGGGACGTTGCTATAAGGAAGAACTCTGCAGATATTTTTTTCCCAGTCAAGAATGTATTAAGTAATTGTACTTGCCTAGCACCCAATACCAAGCTAGGTATGTTTCGTGAGATACAAAAGAGGGCTTGGAAGTGGGATAGTATCCCAGTAAACCTTCAGATTCTTGTATTATCCTTACTACCACTTCACACTGCTGCATTTTTGGATGTTAAGATCTAGTTCGGGGGAAAAAATATCAAGACTTACAATAACGTGAAGGAAACAGTTTTATAAACAATGAGTGTATGGCCAAACTGGACTGTGAATCCAGAGGAGGTAAGTAGAGTCAAGGAAGGCTTAATGGGAAGAGTCTGATCCATCCAACTGTAAAGTATAACAGTAAAAATATTAAGCTCAATAATTTGCTAAAAATACTGGTCCTAAAGAAAAGTGGAGAAATTCAGATCAGCCCACAAAGTAGAATGGACAGCAGATGACAGTATCCCAGTAAGCCTTCAAATTCTTGTATCATCCTTACTACCATTTCCCACCCTATTTCGCCTGCAGTCAAAGTGAATGACAACTCAGGCCAAAATAACACTGGAGGCATATTTGACCATACTCCATATATAACATCAGCATTTGGATGCAGCTTCACAATACATCCAGAGTCTCACTGCTTCTCAGCCCTTCCCAGCTAACACTATAGTCCAGGTCGCATCATCTCTCTTTCTCTATGGCAGCCACCTAATGGGTGCCTCTGCTTTCTCTCTTGCCTCCCGACCCAGCAACCACAATGGTCCTGTGCAAACATAAGTCAGATCTTGTCACTTTGTTCCACACTCTCCAAGCCTTCCCATCTTAGAGAAAAAGCCAAAATTGCTACAAGCCCCCTGTGACCTGCCAAGGCCTCCTCCCCACACACACCTTTTATTCCTCGGCTGTTGTCTCCTACTATTTTGTTGTCTTTCACTTCCATCCAGCCATCCTGCCTCTTCACTGGGCACTGCCCTCTCTTAATAATTCAGGCAACCACACATGATTTTGTTCTTTACCTGACTATCTGTCAACTGAATTGATTGATAATAAACCTCACGTTTTACTTGTAAGAAAATTAAAAAGAAATGCTAAGAGGACTCCCCAGGTACTCCTATTTCCTCTGCCTAGAACCCTCTTCCCAGATACGGCATCCCTTGTTTCCTTTTCCAAGTCTTTGTTTAAATGTAACATGCTCAGTGGGGTTTCTCAGGCTACCACATTTAAAATTGCAAACTTTCTCCCCCAAACTCCCTGACACCCTAAACCACTTTCTGACTTTATGTTTTTCCATAGTACTTGCCACCTCCTGGCATACCATATAATTCAGTTATTGCTTTTGTTTGTTATCTGTCTTACACTCTTCTGGAATGGGGAAACTTTGTTTTGTTCCCTGAAATATCCCATCACCTAGAATAGCATGTGACAGATATTAGGTGTTCAATAATATTTGAGGAGTAAATGGATTGTAGAGCTAGAATCAAGATTACCATATCAAAAGTGGATGCTCTCCCGAAGTTGTGTTGCATTTGGTTTAGGACACAGGTTCCTAACTGGGCATCTTTGGATAGAATTTGGGGAATTTGTGAATCTCTGAAATTGATATAAAATTGTGTGTTCATCTATTTCTTTATGATTGAGTAAAGTTTTATAACTTGTATGAGATTCTCAGAGATCCTTGACATAAAGAATAAGGAGAGCCACTGGTTTAGATGCCCCCAGAGCACTTGGGAAGAACTGTGTGTTTTTTCCCCCCCATTCTATTAATTAGAGCAGAATATTAATCGTCTTATTTTAAACATAGGAAAATTGATACCTAGAAAAAAGTTTTAAATGTGTTTTCACACATCCAAAACATCCTTATATTTTGGTAAATTATGTCAGCTTCAGTTTGAATGAAAGGACCAGATGTCAGTTAACTCAAAGCAGTCAGACCCGCAAAGGCCTCATTAGATCAGCATTTGTTTATTTCTCTAAGTTTTGTGCATCTAGTTGATACACACTCTTGTCAATGTGTTGCCTTGAAACTACTTTCTGCCTACTCCTTGCATGTATGTGTGCACAGTGGGTATTTATTAAATTAATATTGAATGAATACAGTCAGAACTTGGATAACTACCTATGAGGCATTATATTAAATTAGTGGTAAAATCCATATTGTTTGATTTCCAATCCAGTATGTTTTCTGTTTGACTGTGTAGGGTCTGTCTTAGTGTAAGATGACCTTTTATTTAATTAGAAACATAAATAATGTGCCAACAGTGTTTGTGTTATAATCTTGGTCTTACCATGGACCTAATTGGTGACCTTGGCACTTGCTCTGCCTTGATTACTTAAATTTTAAAATGGGAATAATATAATTACCTTGTTGTCTTGACTAATTAAAATACAAAATATAAATTGGCCTAAGTCATCCCAAACATCAACAGCTTATTTTAAATTCTGAGCATAAAACCATAGGCATAAACACGATAGCAGAGACCACTTTTCCAGTTAGTCAACATATAGGAAATTCTGCTGCAAGTAGGGAAATATCTTTCCTTTGCTGTAACAACAGGGGAGCTGCTACCTTGGTTTGCTTGTGACAAATGGGGATGAATCCCTTTGAAGAAGCTGCAGGAGAGTTCAGGCTGATTAAAGACAGAGGTACTTTAATGAAATTCTCCACACTGGCTTGTTTTTGGTGAACAACTGTATCCAGCAGAGGAGGTAACAAAGCAGGTGTTAGAACAAGCTTTGCCCAAAGATATCTAGGTGTTTCTATCTGGCATGATTCCAAAGGTAAGATGAAATAAGCGGTTAGAGATGTTGTCAAAGAGATTGATGTTATAAACTATTTTGAAATTTCCTCTGATTAATTATATAAGCAGCATAGTTCTTCACCAAAGATAATGCTGTGAGTTAGGGGACCAGATATTAACCCATATTGTCTCCAAATAATAATAATAACATTGGGTATAAAGAATGGAAAATGATAAAGCAATAGGAGAATTTGTGATTTTTCAATCCATCAAAAATGAAAGGCTATTGGAATCATTTATAAAAGTAAACTTTATTTTCTCACTTTCATTTTGTCTATCTTCCATTTGTGGGCTTATAGACTTGTTAGAGAATGAAAGGATCTTAAATGGTTAACCAATGATAAAACAGAATTGTCAAAGAGAAATTTACTGGCCAAGATCACCTGACTAGATAATAGCAAAACCAGAACTACAGTCCAGAACTTCTGACTTCTACCCCTTCCCTTGTTGCATTTATACGTTTATGTCAGGATCTTTCTGGCAGTGCTTTCTCCCACATCATGTGTGTGTCTATGCTGAGAGAGAGGCAGAGGGAGAGGGAATGAAAATGAATATGAATCTACAAACATCTAAGCATATCAAAATTTCTTATTGTATTGAAAGTAATATTTGTATAAAATTTACCTTTGGAGGGAGACTGCATGCAGTTACAATATTGAGTTCCAGAAGTGGTCACTGCATTTCCCAAAATTTGCCTTTCTCTTACAGATGATAAGTACATATCCCACATGTTGAATATATATGAAATTCAGTGCTTCTTGTACAAGATATTTTACAAGACTTTAAGAATTCTCCAGGGATGTATACCTCCCACTGTGTTTGAGGCAATTAATACTTAACACCTTTAGCAATATTCCCCAGGGTGATTATGAAACGTAGACTATTGGGCCATCATTAACTTATTGGGAAAGATAGCATCATAGAAGCACAGAATGACAACAGCATTCAATGCTTGCTAGCCTGTATTAAACTAATGATGCTATTCACTTGTTAACAAATATTTACTGAACACCCACCACGTGACAGGCACCATTTTTAGGTGCTGGGGCTACACTAGTGAAAAAAGCAAAGCTTCCTGCCTGTATGGTGTTTATATTCCAGTGGAGGGAGATAGACAATAAGTAGAAAAGACAACCAAATACATCAGTTTTTTAGTGTTTTAGGTTATAAGTACAAAGGGAAAAGAAAGATAAAAAGTAAATAGGAGAAAAGGAATTGGGAGTGCCATGATGTGGGAGTGGAGCTTGCAGTATTAAATATTAGTATGTTTGTTAAGGGTATTATACTCAACATTTTTTCAACTATATCCTCTGTAATATTAACATTTATTCCAAGCCACACAAAGCATCAAAGAATTTGAGTATGTATTATATATATTTATACATACATATATGCATTATTGTCACATAAAAACTCAATAGACTATGTGAATTTTTCTTATTCAGAGAGGATGGAGAGAAATTAGACAGTCTAAAATTATAAAGTTTCTGTCAAATAGCAGTTTTAATAAACATTTTCAGTAAGATCCGTGGGAATCCACGCTGGGTCACAGCATTGTTGAGGAAATGGAACTAAGATAACAAATGTGAGATCATGAGGAAGATTCCTCATGTAACATACAAATAAAGTTGTTTGTCTTTCTTAGTCTATGGTACTGAATAAAGATATATTCTGATACCCTCTTCAGACACAGTTCAAGCTTTTACCTTTGTGAAGTTCCAAGAACCTTGGCAATTTTGGGTCCTAGCTAAAATACTCTTCACTCTTTCTGTATCAGGATGCACCTAATTGAAAAAAAATTAGACTTTAAGTTATATCAGTGATCTTGAGTCACTACAGCATAGATCCCAATTGCAGATCCTCACATAGTAGTTGAAGACTTTTCAGGTTTTCTTAGAGCAAAGGCAGCCTTATTCAAGGTAGTTCGAGGTAGGCAGCTGATTCTCTCCATCCTGAAGGTTTTTCACTCACATAACTTTGCACAATTTCCTACTAGAACATCAACAACAAAAAGGAGAAAGATGAGGGTAAAAACATATTAGAAAGATATTTATTTATACAAGTTAGTGCTGATGAATACATCTGTGCCCATGTTCGAAAACAAATTCCTTTTCACTATGCTTTAGAAGCAAAGCACATTCGGATGTGCTGTGTTCCACAGGATGTTCACAGAGATACTGATGAATTGGCCACTTAAGAGTTTTCCTTCTCAACAAAGAGATGTCCAAACAACCATACATGGTTGTATGTAAATAAACCCCCAAGAAAATATCTTATCAGCAGTGTATTTATTGGCCATCAGAGACTTAACCCAAGAAAGCGAACATGGTGAACAAAATTCCTTGACCACACCAGTTATGAGTGGTTTTAAAGTTCACACTTTGGAAGTTGAATATACCTCTTTGCTATAAAGCCTGTGTCACAGAATTCTCTAATATGTTGTGTTGTGAAGCTAGTGGAAAAAATGGTTTGTTATCTCTTCGTCTTACAGTGTAACTCTCATCTTTAAATTCTCAATAAGATTTCTTATTAAAAGAGTAAAATTTCTTTTTAAAATCAATATGATTTGCTATGGAGATCTGCTTATAAGCATTCAAGGGGCATACAGCTCAGATTTTTAATAGAATGTTTAGGATTCCTAGATCTATCACAATGGGCTTCTCCAAAGGATATTCAGTTTGTCAGATATTCAGTATGCCAGGACACAGGTTGGAGAACTGTGAAGAAAATTTAAAGTCAATGAAGAAGGTAGCATTTGGGGGCTTCAGGGAGTACAAAGATAATTGTGGATCAATTGTGCCAGACAATTTGAAGCAACTTAAGACTGCCGTCAGTACTTTAATTGTTTCTGCTGCAGAGTTTGAAAGAGCATTTAGTTCAATGAATGATGTGTTAACACCTAGTTGCGATGCTCTGTCCATTAGTTGCATATCATCTTTGTCTTTTTATTAAGCTGGTTGGTCCACTGTTCCACGTGTTTAAGCCCAAAGATTATGTCAAGAAGTGGCTTGTAAGTGGCGGCTTGAAAGGTGGAAATTGTAGAAATGTGACAAGAGAAGCTCTCTGGCTCTTCTGTCTTACTTTTATTTTATTTGAAGAGTTTGAACTGTTTCCCCTTCCTTAAGCCTGGGCTCCTGGGTATTGAGAGAGTAAGAAAACTATACAATTTTCTCACGTAATGAAATAGAGTGAAACAAGATCATGCCAGCACTAAAGTTCAGTAACTTTTTCACTTTTGAGAAATCAACAATAGCTTCCCCCATGAACACCCAATGCATAGCTGATAGAAAACCAGGTGGATCTCTCTAAGGAATTCTTAAGGACCCTTTTGAGTCTATCAGTGATATGTCAAGAAGGAATATACATTGCTATAGGAAGAAAGAGAAATAAGTGAGGATCATTATCAGAATTGCCCTTTCACATTAGTTTGTTCTGATGAGAATTCAGCCATCTACTACTTTGGTGCCTGCACTTGAAACAGAATTTTGGTTTGCATCCTGGATATCCTTTTCTACAGTGTGTGTATGAACTTGAAAAACTGATGGACTGAAGAAACTAATGATAGCAGTGGGGCTTGTACTCCTCAATTTTTTTTTTAAACACATTCCCTCTAGTCTCTTATATATTCTCATTTTCTCCAGAGGAAAGAGTCTGAGAAACTCACCATTCTATGATCCTTACTTCTCCTTGTCCCATATTTAAGGGACAGCCTTTCAGACACAGTATCTTCTGTCAAGTCCACAGCCATTTGTTTTTCTATTTTTTTTTTCCATTTTCATACCTTTTTTATTCTAGCACTAGACCTGAAAACCTACATCACAGGATTCGGTAGCTTGTGACTTCAAACAACAGGCATTCAAATTCAAGTGATGATAGATAGCTCATGATTAAAATATCTCTTTTCTTTGTGCAATGAGCCAGCAAGATTCTTTGAGAGCATTTAAACTCTAATGCTATCATACTTCAGCATTCTTCTTTAGAATTCTTCACATCCACAGTTTCTCAAGAGAGGGTATTTAGCTGTCCAGATTCTCATTGGTGCTGTTGTGTTCAGCCATAACCTTGAACTATGCCTGGCCTTTCTTTGTTCTCTTCCAGGACATATTCCTGGAGTTCCTATTTACTTTGTCTCCCCACATATATATCCACTGAGAGAAAGCACCATTTAGACCATTACCAAGTCAATTTTAAGTTTAAACATCTTTCACTTGAAAGTCTACAGGATTTTGATCTGATTGGTGTGGATAATTTGAGGGGGGGTCTCTTTTGCACAACTTGCGGAAAAGCTCTGTCTCCTTGATGATGAGTAAAGGAAGAAAAGAGAATTTCAGTTATTGAATATTTAATTCTGGACAGCAGTTTAATCAGGACTGGGATTTGGGCAATGGCTCCAGCCCCCTCCTAACTTAGTACAGTTTCAGTTCTTAGTATTCCTTAATTATCCCACTGAGATGTTTGAGAAGCAACTAGTAGTAAATGAACTTGGCAAATAAGCTATTACCCAAGTAATGAAATACAAATACATATGTTTGACAATTCTGCAGGGAAATTTTTTAAGCCAGGATTCTCAATGGATTGTATTGGCCAAGAGAGGAAAAAACAGGTGTTGTTATCAAACCATATCTACAAACAATTTGACAGGAGTTTTAAAATAATGCACAGATTTTCTTGCCATGAATTCCAAACATGTCAATTAACCTATGCAGAATCCTGATTGTCAAATAATGAATCAATATATGCCCCCCCAGGATGGAGAAGGGAGGGCTTGCTGTGACGTCGAGTTAAATATTCAAGGCTTTCTCCCAAACAGTATATCTAAGGATGCATATCAACTTCACATCTAACCTCAAACAAAGCAGAGATCAGCTCTACTGAGAAAATTGATTTTATTCAACAGTAAGGCAAGGGAAATTAGTAAATTCAATATTTGTAGAAAGAAAATAAGCAAAGCCAGCTATTCCTGGTGGTCTGAGACTATTCTTTGTTTTGGTAATTATGCCTTTATGTTTTAGGGCTCTTATTTACATTTTCAGAAGGGCTTGAAGTAGTTCATGCACCAAGCGTCCCCCTGAGCGTCCAGGTTCTTCCACTGTGCAACAATAAAGTTGTCCCTGGACCAATACAAATTGAAAATGAATCCTAACTTTATAGAAAGTGCTGCTTTGCTTCTCTCATTGTTTGGCGCTTCTTTAGAGCTGAATCACAAACTAATGATCTCCACTGCAGCCAAGTCCTTGGTGTGATAGTATCTCATTGTAGTGGAGCCCACATTTACATAATGTGTAGTCTAAAATACCTTTGAGTTCAAGAATAGAACTATGGAAAATAATTTTATCCTAGTTTGTGTGCACCTGGATTGTAAGACACAGGCAGAAATACAGCAATGGGATGAATTTACTAATGTTTGCTATTGGATGGTAAGCCATTCTAAAGCTATGAAAGCCTTCAAAACCCCATAGGTCTCCATTTTGCCATTAGCTGTACCAGTTTAAACAGTCTGCTGCAAGAAATATTGACAGGTCAAGTACAGCTGGGAAGAGCACGTGTCCCAGTGGCCTTTACACTGACAGTTTCTCCCACATTAAAGAGTTAACTAGCAGCCAACCAGCTCGAAGTGGGAGCTAATGAATGAAATGGAGATTGATATAGACTCTCTTTGGAGGTGCATCGATCTGTATCTTGTGAACTCAGCTTAGGAATTCTGCAGGCAGCATTGCCTGAATAACCCTGGCATGATGCCCATTAGCAAATAACTCTTTTAATGTTGGTCTTCAATTGATATATTTATTGTATTGCATATTACAGTGACCCTTCCCTACACTGTGTTTGTATTTGATGGTTGTGGCAACAAGCTAAGGGAAGGTTCAGCAGCAGGATACATTTGAGTTTGGGCAGTGTCAAAGAAATATTTAATTAATTGCATGCTTTATTTGCATGTGTTGCATGAAACAAGTCTCTTTGGGGCACTGAATCCTCTTCCTTACTGCCCAGCTAGTAGTAGTAATCTGTCGAATATGATCTGAGACCTTGGCCATAGACACTATCTCTTATGATGATTTCATGTTGAAAATAGATTGTGAAAGACCAGTTAGTCTTGCAAGCTGTAATTAATGATATTATCTGTGTAACTGATAACTAGCAGAAGAAGGCAAAGGTAATCCCTTCTTAAAGAACTAGTTGGTGACCTTCTAGGTGTTGACCAAGTGCATGTGAGTGTAAGCATGGAAACTTTAGCCATACTTGAGTGGGTTCTTTTCATTTAACAGTTGTTCTCAAAGCTCAGTATTCATAAGAATCACCTGGGGAGCTTGTGATTCAGGATGTCTGGGTTGGGGCCTGGAAATAAGCATTTTAAGACTAATAGTTTTGATGCAAGTGGTCTTCAGACTATAATTTTTAAAATGTTGACTTAAGACATGAGAAACAAAGGAATTAATTAAGAGACACTCAGAGGACACTGTGTCCAAAAATGTGAATTGCTAAAAAGTTAACTGCTGTATTTATAACATTCATTTCACTTCAGTGATCTCCTCTTTTATTTATGGGTAACTGAAGTCTCCTACCCCTGGAGCTGGAGCTGGGTTCCATTTGCCATCCTGGCCACAGAGTCTGTGGTTTTGGCCTTTTCGCCTCTCCACAGATCTACAGATCCAAGTCCAGTTCGTGATGCACAAGAGGTGCTGCTTTACCTGTACAGCTCTCCACATTCCTCCATTGCCTCTTAACTACTCATACATTCATGCAGATGAAACGCTGTTTTATACCAGTTCATACTGGAGAATATGTCATCATGCCAAACTAATGTGCTGCAAACTGCCCTCAAGAGATGACCTAAGCAAGCCAAATACCTTCTTTTATAGAAAAAGATCCTAAGTCCATAGAGTTTGGGTGGCCTGTAGCTAAGCCAGAAATAGATCCCAAATTGTCATTCCATCCCTATAGGACAAGCTTGCTGAAGAACACAGTCTTCTGTATCAGCAGGTTCTGCATCCATGGATTCAATCGACCGTGGATTGAAAATAATTTTTAAAATCCTATAACAATAAAGAATAACACAAATTTTAAAACAATACAGTATAACAACTATTTACATTGCATTTACATGATATTGAGTATTATAAGTAATCTAGAGGTGATTTAATGTATGGGGAGGATATGCTTAGGTTATATGCATATATCATACAATTTATATAAGGGACTTGAGCATCTGAGGATTTTGGTAATCTGTAGCAGGTCCTGGCACCAATCCCCCAAAGATACTGAGGGATGGCTGTATGTAATTGATACCCTTGAATGCAAACTTATTTGAAAAAAATCTAATACCACCTGTATCTGTCATTGAAATAAAAAGAACCTAGGATTATGTGTTAGTCAGATAACCAGGATCATCCAAAGAGAAAGTACAGTCATGTGTTGCTTAATGATGGGAATATGTTCTGAGAAATACATCATTAGGCAATTCTGTCATTATGGGAACATCATAGAGTGTACTTACACAAACCAAAATGGCATAGCCTACTGCACACCTAGCCTAATGCTCCTAGGCTACAAACCTGGACAGCATGTTACTGTACTGAATACTGTAGGTAACTTTAACACGAGGGTAAGTATTTGTGTATGTAAACATAGAAAAGGCATAGTAAAAATACAGTATTATAATCTCTTGAGACCACTGTCCTACATGTGGTTCATTGTTGATTGAACCATTATTGCCAGCACTAGTGACTCAAACCTATAATCCTAGCACTTTGGGAGGCCAAGGCAGGAGGATCACTTGAGCCCAGGAAATTGAGATCAGCCTGGGCAACATAGTGAGACCCCATATCTACAAAAAATAAAAAATTAGCCAGTTATGGTGGTGTGCTCCTGTAGTCCCAGCTCCTCTAAAGGCTGAGGTAGGAGGATCATTTGATCCCAGGACATCGAGGCTGCTGTGAGCTGTGTTTACACCACTGCAGTCAGCCTGGGAACAGAGTGAGACCATGTCAGAAAGAAAAGAAAGAGAAAGAAGGAAAGAAAGAAAGGAAGGAAGGAAGGAGAGAGAAAGAAACAAAAAGAGAGAAAAGAAACATTGTTTTGTGGCATATGACTGCTGTATATAATCTGCTTTCTCCCTTCAGAGCCAATTTAGTTTCCAAAGAACTTCAAAGGGATGTAACAATGCCTGAGATTCCAGCAACAGCCTATTTCTTCCCTGGAAACTCAAGTTGGGTCAAAACAACAAAATGTGTTGGTTCTTACAGGATGCCTTGCACTTTGCCAGGCACTAGTGCTACTAAAATTAAATACATGGTGTTTCTAAAATGTCAGCATTACCCCTAATAAGTGCACTATGTATTGGCATTAGGGGAGCCACTAACAGGTTGTTCGGGCCAAAGGAACAGATTTGCTGTGGGTAAGTCAGTAGCCTGCATCTTAGGAGTTCTGTGAGGATGGGACAGAAAATGAGGTTACACACAGTGAACTGCTCCAAGTGACATTTAAGGGAGATTATTTCTGAGAGCAATGTGGAGGATAGATTTTTGAAAGATGATGCTGGAACCAGTGAGATCATTTAGGGACTGATGCCATAGTCCATGTTTTAAAAAAAAAAAAAGGTGGGCAGGGGGTGCCCAGATGTGGACGTAACAGAGAGCACCAGGAGTAGTATGTAAATCAGAGAATTATGAAGGCAGTGATTCCTAGGAGTTTGCGATGTGGAGTGGGAGGTGCTTTTCTCCAAGACAGTGAATACAGGTGGAGGAGTAGGTTTGGGGATATGGAGAGGAAAGATCAAAGGAGATTCAATTAGGCTGAACTGGGTTAAGTTTTCGATGCCTGTGGCACATTGTGGGAGACTGGGGATGTCCATGGGCGTGAATCACCAGTCTTGCTGTTAGCCAAAGCCACAGGCATAGACAAGATTGTTTAAGGTGGTGGTTCTCAAAGTGTGGTTCCCCAAGCCAGCAGCATCACCTGAAACTTGTTTTTCTGAATGCAAATTCTGAGCCCTGCCCGATACCTACTGAATCATAATTTCCAAAGGAGGGATCCTATCATCAGATTCCAGCCCTCTAAGAGATTCTGATGTGTGCTCAAATTTGAGAAGCACTAGTTTGAGGAAAGTATCCCACAAGAACAGTTACACAGCTAGTGGAGAAAGGAGGGGCCCAGGTAAGATTTTTATAAAAATACAGACAGAGAAGAAAGGAAACAGAAGGGCGTGTTGTGCCATTTAAAGACAGGTGCGTGTTTTGAGAAGAAAAGAATGGTCAGTAATGTTGAATACTGTGGAGCCAGGTAGGAAGAGGCCTGGGATTCACATCTGAGAATTAGCAGATTGGTGGAGATTCTGGCTAGCAGTTTCAGAGAAGTAGGACATATGGAAGTCAGATTACAGAGAGCTGTCAATGGAATTGGATGTGAGGAAGTTGAGATAAGAGGCTTAGACTGCTTTTTCCAAAAGCTTAGCTGTGAAGGAAAGAAGAAAAGCAAGGGGGAATTTTAGACTAGAAGAGAGGTATCATTTCGAGATGTAAAAGCCTTGGGTTCATTTATGGACTGAAAGGAAGGAGTAGAGGCTGCAGACCCAGAGGCTTGAAGGGGGAGGGTCTTGCTTTGGACAGTTGCAGTTATCTCCCAACAGGTTTCCATGAGCCTCACTTTTGAAGTTTAATTAATCGTATCCTTCCTCTAACTGTTCACCAGCACCACCATCAGCCATTATCAGACATAGTCCAGATGTAACGTTCTGTATGAGCAATCTAACTACTGATGTACCCTCCAGAAGCCCACCTTCCCTGGACTTGTCGGGGTCTTTGGCTTCTTTGTCCTCTGCCAACTTGGAGAATTTCTTCTAATCCTTGAGATCCTCTTCTCTGTGAAATGTTCCCTTCCCATTTATGCAGCATTAGATCATTTTTCTGGCTTCCAGCACCTGTACATACATCCCTCTGTGGCATGTCCACATATAAGTGTCATGGACTGTAAACAGGACTGGACCTAACTTTTTTTCTTTTAAGATGGAGTTTTGCTCTTGTTGCCCAGGCTGGAGTGCAATGGTGCCATCTCGGCTCACCACAACTTCCGCCTCCCAGCGATTCTCCTGCTTATTCTCCAGAGTAGCTGGAATTACAGGCATGCACCACCATGCCCGGCTAATTTTGTATTTTTAGTAAAGACGGGGTTTCTCCATGCCAGTCAGGCTGGTCTCGAACTCCTGACCTCAGGTGATCCATCCGCCTGGGCCTCCCAAAGTGCTGGGATTACAGGCGTGAGCCCCCGTGTCTGGCCCTAACTTACTTTTTATTCCACTGCCGTGCACAGCGTCTGCCTATAATAGGTGTTCACTGGCAGCTTATGGAATGGATGAATGAATCCATTTATGAAGAACTGTTTGCCCAGTTTCAGCATTAAAGGTTCACGCTAGCATCTGCATTATTTGCCTGCCTCCAGTCTATATATCAATAACTACTATGCACAGCTATACCAGTTTTCTTTAGAATGAAAGGTTTCCTAGTGTATGGGCTTTTCTACCTCAGCTGATATTCCAACTCCTGAGGTTACACTCCAAGGGCATGTCAGGACTTCCCTAATGCCACAGTGACCCTGCCATGCAGTCACTGACTGACATGGTATGTGGTAGCATGGGAGAGTTTCTATGAAAGTCTAGGTTAAACCTTGAGAATCAGGCAGCCACTGCCAGAAATCATAAAGCACGGAGGTTTTGACCATGCACCAAGATTTGATGCAAGGTCCCCCAAACTCACACCAGTCAGACGGCCCGTCTCAGAGTCACATCATTGTGAAATTCCAGAAACCCATTGCCCGGCACACCAGGACCCTAAATTGCCAATTTCAAACCCAGACACAACTATTAAACACTAAAAATGAAAATCTTGTTGTCGGGATATTTTCGGCATCTTCATTTCCCGCCTGCTACCAGGCTGTCAGCAGGAGGAGGGCAGGCATGGCTAACACTCTGAGTGCGCGCACACACACACAGAGTAACTGCAGGTTTAAAGATTAACAGGATTGGTCTATCTGCTCTTCTATTAGAAATGTTACATCTATCTTTGTTTTCTTTTGGCATCAGGGTAGGCAGAGACATTTTCTTCATGGTAAAAAAAATAATCTTTTTATTACAGGCTTGAGAAAAGCATTTCTCTAGATTGTGGAGAAATAAACTATTGTTTAAATGTTTTCTTTGGAGTGACTTTTAGTACTGGCAGTAAAGAATGAGTTCCCCATAATGATCTAAAGATATTGAGAAGTAAATCTTTTTCACTGAAAATTAGTCACAAATCTATAATTAACTTCTTGTTTTCTTCTTTCATGCTGAAATCACAAATGAAAAATGCAAAGCACTCACTCTGGCATATGATTTCTAATTTCATAATAAGATGATGACCTAATAATCATCTCCACTTTGCTGGATTCAGCTTGTATATTTAGACAGTATATATGAATTTTGACTTATCACATCATTAGAGTCCATTATAACTAATTTTTCCCCCTATGATGTTGAACAAGTGATCAGAAGAAACTTTTTCCAAGCTTATAAAGCACTACTTTTTCATCAAGGAAAAAATAGATTATACATCGTTCAGGAAGGGGAAAAAAGTTATAAGGAGATTTTGCCTATTGAATGTAATGGATTGTCAGGAACCCTTGACATTATTCTGCAGGCAAGGCCACATAAAATCAATACATCTTAGGCAAGGTTTAATTTATTTGTAGGTTCTTACAACAAATGACTTACCTTTTTTGTTTGCTGTTTTTTTTCTTTCCTTTTATACTCATGAACAGCTACAGGTTTTTATCCGTCTCGTTATTAAGCACAAAACAAGATGAAGGTATCATTATTACCGTGTATTTTTTATAAAGAACGATTGCAAAGCATGAAGAAAACTTCCACAAATCTAGAAGGTGCACTAAATATGATGGTTGTAAAACACTGCCTCCTACCCTGTTGTCTAAGATGCAGAATCTACTCCACAAAGGAGGTGGGCTTTAACCCAAATCAGAGGCTGTTTTCCCTCATGCCATGTGTTTCCTATGAAGTGATCTCGCCATGCTGTGAGTTCCTGTAGGGTTAGTAGACTATTTGAAAGGAGCATGCATTTTATGAAAGGAAGTACCAGAGATTGAGCAGACTTATTTTTGATAACTGATTCTATGTTGGTAACATGGTCTATCAAAGAAATTATAGCAAAAAGTATTGCACATTTCAGCATACCACGTACTAGTGACTATTTGAATGTGGTCTAAAAAAATTTTTCCTTTTTATTTTATTTATTTTAGATTTTTGGCGTTAAATTAATATTAAAGATCATTTAACCAGAATTATTTTATACTCATAATCTTACAGATATAATGGGCTGCTGGTCCTCCATCTGCTTCTGTCAAACCATGGCTGGCTGTGAGCACAGCTATGCAGGCAGCATGAAAGCAGGAAGGATACTCTGGAGTCAGCAACTAGTGGGTTTGAACCCAGTTCTACTTACTATCTACGTAATGCTGGATAAACTTCTTAACCTCTCTCTTCTTAGTTTCCTAATCTGTGAAATGGAAAAAATAATAACACCAGCTCTGTAGTTCTGTTCTGTAGATTAAATGATAAAACATATACAATTTGACCATCTAGTACATGTCATACACATATGAACACTCTAAGTGCTCAGTAGACATTGGCCATTAGTAGTTTTAATTGCAAGTGAGAACTTTGCAATTGGTAGGTGCAACACCATTGCTGGGCTCCTTGGGAGAAGACTTTCAGTCCAGAACTAGAAATGTCCAGCCTCATATGAGGAAGTTGAAGCCATGTAACTGTTAGAGCGAGCATTTCAAAGCAATTCTTTACAGTGGTAATGGATGTGGCAAATGTGTGGATTTTGTTAGGATTTCTTCTGACAGCCATGAACACAGATATATTTTAAAGTAATGTAACTGTCCTAAATCTCGAGCAGGGAATACAATGACTTCTAGTATTATTTTTCACTTCTCCAATGACACTCTAGAAGTTATATTTGATAAATTCCTTAGAAGTTATTTGACTTAGAAAAGGCCCTGTACCATTTAACCTTGGTTTGTTCTACTCAGACTTGAGTAGATGGGTCCAGGGCCCATCTAATATAATACATCACGAAGGTTAATACACCGAAGCCTTGGCATAGCTTGAATCCCTAGGACTACGTTTTAAGGAAAACTACCTTAGAGTCAGGCGGTACCAAAACACCTTTGAAGTGTTGGTAGCTATTACCACTCTAGGTTTAAGATAGACCCTTTTGTTCTTATACTATTAGCTACAGAGGTGTAGCTAATAGTATAAGAACAAAAGCCCAACGTGTCAAGAAATCAGCAAAAGTGTTTATATGTGTAGATACATTCCTCTCTGGATTGGCCGATCTCAAGAAATAGGAGCTAGAGACAAATTTAAAATATGAAGAATTGTGCTACCCCTAAAAACCAAACTGCATGTGAAACAATCTAAAAAAAAGTCTAGATTTTTTTTTTAAAAAGACAAAAAGTTATAATTTATTTTATAAAGTTATAATGTATTTGGCTTTTCTTTCTGAGGTCTTGCTGGTAGTTTACATAATATGGCTCCTAGGATGGAGTTCACAGTAGAGATCGTGATGGCAGATTGAAGAGTCAAAAATTATACATTCTCCTCTTAGCTCCTGTTCAGGAGTGTGACCCTTTCTTTCTGAGTTCAGGTACATAAGAGCCAATGTTCAGCTGTTCCCAAACTAAATTGCCCTGCCACTACATCTTCTTCATCAGCAACCAGATTAGTGTTGGAACAAGATTGTAAAGCTTTTCATGTTAATATTTATTCTTTATAAATCGCTTTCTTACACAAGTAACCGAAAACAACTGCAAAGTAGGCATTGAAAAGAGAAAAGTAAAAGTGTTATCTGACTTGACCAAGTTTTCTAAGGAATTTAGTGGTAAAATGTAAACTGAGGCACAAGTCCTTCCATCCATGGTTTTGTGTTCTTTCAGCTACATTGTCTTACTGCTTATGAGGTTCTCAAATTACCTCTATAGGCCAGTCACAGTGGCTCAGGCCTGTAGTCCCAGCACTTTGGGAGGTCGAAGCGGGTGGATCACCTGAGGCCAGGAGTTTGAGATCAGCCTGGCCAACGTGATGAAACCCCATCTCTACTAACATACAAAAATTAGCCAGGCATGGTGGTGAGTGCCCCTAATCCCAGCTACTCGGGAGGCTGAGGCAGGAGAATCACTTGAACCCAGGAGGCGGAGGTTGCAGTGAGCCGAGATCACGACAGAGCGAGAATCCTTCTTGAAAAAAAAAATTACCTTTATAATATTAACCAACATGACTGTTGTTTGATGC
>NW_012106430.1:859405-876905 GCF_000951045.1 Mandrillus leucophaeus | reverse complement strand
ATTAACAAGCACAACAGATTTTCCTTGAGTACATTAAAGTCCACAGGCTCTGTGTAGTAATACCTAATTCATCAAAATAAAGGAAAATCTGTAATCAATGAAATATGGTCTAATAGCATTTTAGAGCATAATAAGAATGATAGATTTATTGTCTCTGTTTTGGACTGGATTATTTAAAGCAATCGCTAAATTATCTCTAAATAGATGGATTAAGTATCTGCATAGAAGCAGCTCTAGGAAAACGGATCCACTGAAGCCCTGTACCCTCCAAGAGCATGTGTTCCTAAGGCTTTAGGGCAGAGAGGAGCTGCCTCTGGTCTTGCCTTCCAACCTGGCAAAATGCAGCTGCCACTTGACCGAGTAATTCAAGGAATCTTTCTGTCACAGTGCTTCTGAGCTTGCTGCCATGGTCTTGTCATCCTGTGTGCCAAATGGTAATCACACATTTGAGTGTCAATTTTGACAATTCAAAAATGAGACGAGCTAGAGTACCTCTGTGGTTTCATCTAGGCCCAAGCCATGAAGCACTATGAGAAGACATGAGTGCGTGCATCTCACATGTTCCTTCAACAGACCTTCACTGAGGGCCGTCACACCATGGGAGCTAGGAACACAGCAGTAAAGAAGGAAGAGAAGTTAATGCCTCTTGAAATGTATGTCTTTGCAAGGGGAACTAGGTCAAAAGATAATTATATATGTGCTTAGCGCCATGGATGAAAGGTGCAAGTGCTGTTAGAGCATCTAACAGGAAAAGTTAATCTAGTCATAGGGTTCTCTGAGAAGATAAAGGGTCTGCTGAGGCCTGAAGGACAGGCAGAATTTAGCCAGGCAAAATTGGGACTGGAAGGCCATCCTGATTTTCCATTTATTAGAAAGGAAGGAGGGAAGGGATGTGACAGAATTACCTAGGCTGTTGTTCATTGTTTTACTCATCATATATGGAGCATGATATCATATGTACAAAGGAGTAGGGAAAATGCCATCTATAGGAATAATGTATTACACTTAGCTTAAACTTTTCTTACGTTTTCTTAAATTTATTTAAGACCCATTTCCTCTGTAACCTTAGAATGTGTGTGTATTTGCCATTATTTTATCTAGTAAATGGATGTCTGCATAGATGACTGGTCAATCAATTGATCAAAATAATGTAGTCATAGTTCTGCCTCCTAGTATCTATATAATTCATAACGTATATGAATAATGAAATTATAGAAACAAGATTCATGCACTCATGTGATCTCATAGTCCTTCATGGCGTGGGCCTGGATAAAACATAGGTATCTTACCACAGCAGTGCTCTAGCTCTTTTCGTTTTCACATTGTACAAATTGAATGGTCCATCATAACTGTATTCCCTTCTTACCAGATGTCTCCTGGAACAACTTTGGAAATGCCTTTGTGTGTGGTCTTTGGTGCCTGTGAGCTAGCAAGGCAGTACTCATTGCCACTTAACCATTTGCTTACACATTAGCAATTCTTCAGCCCCCCACACAGAGATTTGAGTGGGTCCTTATTTATAACATTTTTTTTTTTTTACCTCTCTGGATCCAGAAACTCCACCAGAGGTATAGAGTAATCAGCAGCAATGACTCAGGCAGCAAAGATTATTGTTCATGTGCCTACATTGTGATAGCAACAAGAAGATAGTGTTTTACAGTAGGAGCTGTCTTATAGTATCAGCTGTCCTTGAAGTAATGGATTTCAATACTTTTGAAACAAAAGTGCTGTTGATCAAGATGATGTGAAAGTCAAGTATATTATTTTCTCATGGAAGCAATGTTTATGTCCTTAGGCCCAACTGTGTGATATGAATGACCACACACTAACTTGCTTAATGAACTAGATAGTCTAAGTATCCTCAGAGCATAAATCCTTCTAAAATGCCTCAAATGGCATAGCACAGTAAGCAATTTGATACACTTATTCAGTTTATTACATCTTCTTTGTCTCTCTCTCTCTCTCTCTCTCTCTCTCTCTCTATATATATATATATATATAGTGCTACATGATGAAGAAACACCTCTGTATCATCATGGAAAGAAGGCTTCTTTAGTAATATTTTTGACCAGCATCTTCGAAGTGTATTAGGATCACTTGATCACTCTTTGATATACTTATGCTGCCTTCTGTTTCTTACTATTTTGTCCCCATAACAAACAAAAGCAGTTACGATCTAGTCGTTGGTCATTCTGTTGTATTTAGAAATGGCAGGTCTTCATTCTTTCCTGAACTATCATCTCATTAACATCAGTTGTTTCACCTTGAACCAGTTTGATTTTAAATGCATGAAACAACTGCTGTTTACACTGAAATTTTTACCCTCTGACTCAGCATCACTTTGTTATTTCACAATGTCAAGGATGCCTCCCAGTTGTGGCTTCAGTAGTAGCCAGATTCGAAGCAGTCAGGGGTGACTCAGTCCTGAATCACAAAATCTCCCACCATTCCATCCCAGGTCACATCTTGCATGTTCCAGTATATATAGAGTTGGTTTCAGCTGCTTTTTCCTTCCACTAATATATTTTTAATTCTAGAACTCATGTACTCAGATAAACATGTAAACCTATAGACACATATTCTCTCAAATGGCAGTCCCATCGTATAGAACATTTTACTAACTCCTCTTTTGAAATTACCTTGAAAAGTAATTGCCCAGCTTCATAACAAAGATGGATTTATTAATTTATAGTCACTGAACACTCTTCCTTGGTGATAACCTATTTAACCTCCCCTGCTACCCTTTCTTCTCTCTCACCCATCTCAGTTTGATTTTGCCCCCAGGTTACAAGAAAGGCTTAGAACTCTGTAGAGTAGAGAAGGGGACAGATCGAGACTAGCAGCCTGTGGGACTCTTCTGCTGAACCCACCAGGAAGCAAAGTTACTGAGATGAATTTATCTATCAGGGGCTGTCTGCCAACTACAGGAACAGAAGCTGATATCGTGGGTGTGACCGACTTTGTGTTGTGAATGTAAATCATTCCATTTCAAATTGCTACAAGCCAACTTTAGGTCCATTGAAAACTTGGGTCCAAAGAATAGTCCTGCATATACACAAAAGTATAGTCTTCCAATTGTGTCACTTTTTGAAAATAACTTGTGCATGTACCATTTACATCCCTAACCTATGTAATGTTTTAAAACATTTTTCACAGAAAATTTGTTTAATATTAAACTCCTAGAAAGGAAGGCCTTATGGAAATCTAAGAAAAACTGCCTAAAAATAATCTTCGAAGGCCCAACTGATAGAATTCCAAGTCAATATAAACATACATTTTCTGCTTGCTAATGAACTGACATAGTTTGGCTTACAGGGACAGCACAAAGTATTTCTATCCTCTGGGTTGGCATAGAGTTGAGCACATCCCAGTGCGTATGTGAAGCCAGGCTCAGAGGACAGTGATGTCCTCACATCTCGCCCCCGGGTACGGGAAGACAGCCTGCTCTCCTTTTTCAGTGGTCATTTGACTAAACCACTTTCATGTAGCCTCATAGTCCATCAACACCAGTGAAGCCCTCCAGAATCTCACTTGCCATTGTCTCTGTTCTAAATTTACTCTAGTTTGTCAACATTCCATTGGTGCTGAGGAGCACAGTGTGGCCTCATGCTGCCCCCCAGAATTCTAGCTGAACAGCAGCAAATTGTGAGGGTCCTTGCCTTGCAGTTTTCCTCTGTTGAGGAACTTATCCTGTGAAAGTACCCATTTACCAAGAACTTACCATTGGGAGGTAGAGGGAAGCACCCTATACAGGCAGTAACTCAAATTTGAGTTCATTCTAACCAAAACTGGCCTTCTTTGTTTCCATTCTTCAAAGGAACACACAATGCCCTATAGGCTGTGTATTCATTCAAATGACAATCCCAGTATACAAAACTTGCTTGTCTCTCTCTCCATGCACCTCCTGTCCTAAATGAAGTGGACAGTTAACACCTGTTCCCAAATACTCACGTATGAGGTTATTTAACTGAAATAAGGCACTTACAGCAGCTGGCCAGATGTCTTCACCTCAAAAAGATGGTTTCACCCTGCCAGTTAACAAAACTGGCTCAAGAGACATGACGCTGGAAACCAGCATAGTTACCCCATCGAGGGCTGCAAGCCCTTCAAAATCAGACTTAGTGTGTCTGGGAGGCCAACAGTATGGTGCTGTAACAAATGTATAAAAGATACTATTCCCATCTCAGGTCACAAAATAGACATTTATTTTTATCATAGAACTTGGCTATTAATATTTTATCATAGATTGTTTTATATACTCCATTGTAAGTTGGTTATTGTATCAGATGCGTACTTTGAAGCTTAACTTTTTTAGTTTCTACATAAGGAAAGCTTCATGAGGTGGAAGAACTGAACTCAATTTTACTAATTTGGTAAGCAATAAGAAGGAAGGCCAAAAAGGGGAATAGGCAGGGAAGGGGGATAGGGTATGAAGAAGACAAGCTAAATCAGAAAACTGTAAGAAACAGAGTGCGTATAATAAAGGAAATGATGAATACAGCATTGGGGATGACAACAGAAATAATGAAGTCATCACAGTGGGTTGACTGCAGAGAGGGAAACCAAATTTGACCAAAGTGGTTGTAGTGTGGAAGGCAGGAAGGGCCAGGGAAGAGGTCTTTAAAGAATAAATTTTCTGGCAAAGGTCAAGCCACCCAACCAATAGCTTTCAGACTTTCACAGGCGAAGAATATCCTGGGATTCCTATTTAGAATACAGATTCCCTGGCCCCATCCCAGGACAGACTGATTTAGTGCCTTAAATGGGACCAGGAGGATGTGTTTTTAAGAAGGTCAACTGATTCTGCATTTTGTACAGACACAGGTAATACTCAGACCTCACTTTGAGAAAACTCTATAAGGAAAGCAAAGAAAATCTTGCACATTTTAACAGCAGCAACTTATTAGAAGAGAACAGAGGTTGCTTGTAGGTAGGGAATATGCTACATTAATGCAACTAGGAAACAAGGCAAATTGACATAGAATTATTGCTGCACAGACAGACAGGATGTTTGAGATGCTGCAGGGATCGTGGGGCAAGAGAACACATTTCTTATTTCCCGGATGTAAATCAGCCTTTGCCCTTTGTAGCTAAAGATATCCCTCACCCCAATTGAAGAAAAAAAAAAAACCCTCAAAGAAACCTATGAAAATAATTAAGCATGATAATTCTGGATTATCCTTAATTAGAGGGAAGCTCTAGCGAGCTCCGAGCTTTGGAGGGTCATCATACATTTGTTACAAGTGATCTGTCACTGTTTCACGTGCACATTATTCATCCCTTCACCTCTGATCTTCCCGTCCTCTGAGCACAGCCCTCTGCAAGGACCCTGCACTTAAGGCTGCAGAATAAAAGACATCCCCTCACACAGCTCCTGCTGCCACTATAGATGACATGTCTCTTCTGGGGGGCTTTAAGAGGGAGAATATCTTTTCCTCTCTCTCTTTCATTCTGTGCTGACTCCTCGGTGTCAGGCCCATGCCTCTGCCAGGAGCAGCAGCCTGTCCCTCATGGTGAACCCTTCAAAGGACTTGGGTCCTTGTTGCAGGAGGAGGAGCAGGACCCAGGCCAGAACCAACAGACTTGAAGCAGCTCTGATGCCCGTTATAGGTCTGAGGATGCCAGCCACGTGGAACAAGAAGAGGGAAAGCAAGGGAGTAAGGAAGGGAGGCTTGGCAAGAGAACAGGAAAAAGCCAGATCAAACACAAAGGGAAAAAAGGAGCCACACAAAGACTGCAGTCATCCCCTCTTCTTCTAAGACAGACAGGCCTACAACCATCTCTCTGCCTGTTTCTGACTTTGTTCACAAGGCCCATGCAGAAATCATCACACCTCCTACAACTTAGGCTGTGAAGCCTTTTTCACGCCATACAGTGCCATCTTCCTTTCTCCCGCCGAAGCGCTGCCTTCTGCCTTTGTACGGGGACGTGCCGCTCTGCATCAGTTAGTTGGTTGTATGTCCACTTTTCAGTTAGCACAGATCTGTCTTCTTCCTGGCACCCGGACCGCACATAGGACATCACTGTTCGTAGGTTAGGTGGGCAATAAGTACTTACTGAGTTTTCAAAGTTAAATCATTCTTTTCTCCCTGGATCCAGTTCCTTAAGTTGTTTAGCTTTATATTAAGGAAGTCCCTGAAGACTCTCTTTTAGGTTAGGGAAATTGAAATGCGTTTTAAATAAGTACCATCTCAATTGATATAGCAAAATTAGAATAGAAATTATGTAAAAAAGATTTTTAAAAAAGCACAAGTATATAGCTTTGAGGTCAGATCTGGGTCTGTAGTCCAGCTCTGTCACCAATTACTTGGTTAAAGTCAGGAGACTTGTACCTCGTCTCTATACCTCTGTTTCCTCTATTTGTACATTAAGGATAATAATACCCCCTTTCTATAAGATCATTATGAAGAAGAAAAAAACTAGTATAAAAGTACCTGATAGATGTAAATGCTCAATAAATGTTAGTTTGGTTTGTTTCCTTCCCTTTTAATTTTGGAGTAAGCTACTTTTGGTGGCTTATTTTTCTTTTCCTAGAAATAACATTTTTAGTGGGCAAAAATATTAATAACATAGCACCCAGTGATTCCATTAATAACATTAACAACATGTTAAAGTTTAAAAATGATAAGGCTTATCATGGCAGCCTGCTACCCATACAACCAGCCATGAGGCATTCCACATCTCAGCCCTGCCTGCTTTTATTTCATTTTGATTTGTTTATTAATCATCAGCTGAGATTTTTGACAAACATGGTTAAAAATCAAAAGCTATGCTTTGGAGACATTCATGCTACTTTTACTTGTATTAAATTTGCAAGGAAAATTTATGTGCAAATATGAAAACTGTGAGTCACTGTGAGTATTTGTATGTATTCTCATAAAATTATCTTGGCATCCTTATATTTTGTTGTAATGGGTGTCAAGGACTTCTCTTTGCGCTAAATGGGAATATTTACTGATCAAGAGCTTGCTGTTGCATTCTCCTCTGCTATAACCTGAGGAAACAGCACCTTTTCACCTTTGAAACCAGCGTTTCCATATTACTCATGCCAGTCTTTTCTCACTAATTTTATGATTATAATGAGGCAGTGGTGCACTAGTTAGCACAGATGACCTTCTAATTGAAAGACTGTAAATTCAATCTCCATCGCTGGGCACCGACAGAAATTTAAATAAATATAGCTCCTAAAACTCTTGTGATGGGCTGGCCTAGTGACCAGGGGCTAGCAGAGCCCAAGTCATATGTCACAGGGGACCGCCGGCAACTTCTGGGTGTTAACTACAGGAGTCATTAAAAGTAGGTTGCCCTCACGAAGCAAAATGAGATGAGGGACTTTTCCCTGGCTTTGATTCAGGCACCATGCCTTGGTTTTCTGTAACATATGCCGAGTTGCTTTTTTGTCAAAATGCTTCCTAAAACTGGAGTCTGAACACGAGGGGAAGCTCCATTCTCAAATTGGACTTAAGCAGACAAGAAAAGTCTTATCTATCAGGCCACCTTTTGTCCACTGCCATTTATAGATTTAGATGCAGTAAGCTGTCCAGGGCTATGTTGACTTCATCCCCTCACTTGCTGAATTCACCCCCATTTTTCACCCCCATGACCTTAGACAGCAATCCAATTCAGGTTTCCAGAGTGAACTGCCCTGAGGATCAAGATGGGTGTGGAAAGCTGTTTTAATGGTCAGTCCGAGGAAGGAATCCTTGGAGCTGTAATGCTGGCAACATTTGTACCAAATAATTGAGCACTTGCCCTTGATATATTTTTGACCTTCCATTTTGCCGTTAACACTGTTACTTGTGTGTATGTCTCTTATTGTGAGCCACCTTGAATCTCTTTGGGAACCAAGTTACATATAATTTTTTAAACTAACTAGCTGCTTTAAAATAGGTCCCTGGACCTTGACAACAGCTACCTAAAAATGGCCCCATATTGCTGACAATGCCTTAAAGCTGGTGATTGGGTTGTCGGCATGGTGCATCTTTATCCTGTGTATATCACACAAACACAATGGAAATTTCCCATTGCCTTTAAAGTTTTGCATTCTGTATATTTGGTTGTTAGACAAATAGAGCAAGCTTTGCCGACTTCATTTTCATTCTTGGCAGCATGTTTTTATCATAAGGCAGATAGTCATTAATTTACAGAATCAACGCTGGGAACAGCTTTTGTGATCTCATATTAAATTTTCCCCTGAATCCGCCCCTTGGCAAAAATTACTCACATCGTTAAAAAATATTTAATTAGGCTGTAGTTTATACCCAGCTCACTGGGGAAATGTTGGAATTAATATGATTTGCATGAATTCTGTTTCTCTTTTTCTGTCAGAGATTAGTTTTGAATTCAGTTCAGAGGGTCGTTGACACTGCCAAGGACTCACAATCGTGAAGGTCAAACAGGTAGCAAATACTTCCCCTGGGTAGGTTCCCTGAAAAGACAGCTCAAAATTGCTTTTAATTATGGGTTACCTGAAAGGCCACTTGCTGTTTTTATTTTTCCACAGATCTCTGAAACACTGCATGATTGGAAGTTTTAGGTAAACCATTTTATTCCTAACTAAAACAGGCCCGTTATTGTGTAGAAATAGATGTGCCTAAAGGTATGGTCCCCAAATAATTTTCCTCGTAACTCATTGATTTCTGTGGTTTGTTCACAAAAAAGAAAGTCTCCCCACCTTGAACTGGGGTGTACAGATGCTGGATAAAGGTAGTCTTTTAAGACAGCCAGCAGTGAGTAAATTTTCTACATAGTAATGCATCTGCTTGCTTAATTATCTTTCAAAAGATAAGATACAATGTTTAGTTATGCATTTCCTTGTTTATTCTTCCATGGGTTAGGAAAAAAACCTTAGGGAATCCACAATCCTATGCCATTTTTTTTTCAAAAGAAAATTTAATGGAATATTTAATTAATAATCTAATCAATCAATTAATCTCAGTTACATAAGTGTTGAAATCTAATTCTTTTTCACAGCTATATCAATAAAAGAAGTGAAATGGCTGCCCACTTATCAGGATAATAGGAAGCCATTGCAGACACAAAGAAGAATTGAAATTGTATTAATTCTGCTGCACTGGTTCTGATTTGCCAGTGTTAACAAAGTCTTTGCATTTTAGACAAGTTTCGGTTCACCTGCTGGGACCACCAGGTATACATTTTATGTCCTAACCTTTTCCAGTGGTGGAAAAAAGTGACAATTAGATTTTTTTAAAGAAAAATTCCCAAAAACTTAGGCTCTGCAGCTCTAAGTAAAGTAAAGGCACATTCCAAATAATAAAAGGGCGTTTAACCTCTTTAGACATTACCTCTGTCTTTATTGTTAAGTTTAAAAATTACAAACCATCTGCCTTCAAAACATGTATAGACCACAGCATGCTGCTGACTAGCCAACTGTTGATGCATAAATATTTATATCCCAAGTGATTTCTATGGGGCTTCTTTCAACACTAGAAAGATGAGATGCAGTTTGACCCTCACTTCAAAAAATCCTGAGTCAAGTCACTCACAGGGAGTGTGGATCTATTGCAGTCATAGCTCTATTTGATGACACGGCTCATGAAGATCACCACATGTTCCAGATTACGAAGTGTTCTAAATTGGAGGAAACTTAAAATGGGAGAAAGGAGGAAGACTAGAACTTTCTGAATACATATACCCTGCTGGACACTGCTGTAGGTGATTTACACACACAATCTCATTCAATCTTCAAAACACCCTGCAAGGTGGATGTAACTGCCTCCATTGTACAGATGAGGAAGATAAAGTTCAAAGAAGCAGAGTAGATACATAGATAGATCTTTTCAATTCATCCCCTTCCTTTCATACGTGAACCTGGAGGGAATAATATCCACATAATCAACACAGTGAGGTAATCTCAAAGCTGAGACTAGAACCCAGTTCTCCTAACTACCTGCATAGCCCTCAGGCATGTGTCTATTTTCCCAAATACACCGTGACCAGCTCAAGCTAACAAAAGTATTAAATAAAAACTAGCACAGCTTTTTCTCTATATACCTTTGGTTCTTTTTTTTTTTTTAACAGCAAGTCAACTCTTTTGCTTTTCCCAGAGAAATCCAAGCATGCGTGTGGCTTTGTGAAATCTTTTACACAACAGGGCAATGTATATCCAGCTAACTGGCAGAAGGCAATTCATATAAAAACATAACAGTACTTTTCTAGTATTCTTGCCTGAATATATGAAAAACAGAATATATGACTGTAAATGAATGGGTGAGAGAGAACAGTGTTTACATTACTAGAAATTTTACAAATGCACATAGCACTAGGGACATTAACTCAGCTTGGAAGAAAGGAATTGGATGACTCAGGAAGCCCACAGAATCCTTTTCCATTTAGTTTTCTGCACTGTTGTTTGCTTTTGCCTTGTTGTTGTTTTTTGGGGGGTTTTGTTTTGTTTTGCTTTTCCAGGAGTGGCCTTTTTGAAGAGTACAAGACTGCAAGAACTTGTACCTTCTCATATCTCTTCAAGGTAGTAAATCTCGATATTTCATCCCATAGTCTCAAAAAACCACAAAATTGGCTAAAAGTCATACCGTTTGCATTGAGTTTTCTATTTATTTGCAAACAAACATCCTCTTTTACTTCACTCTAAGCAGAAATAAATTATGGAAATAGCTCTTGAGGCCACAGTCTAAATAGGGACATTCTGAGGCCACCAGTTTTCTTACTTGGTGGTTCTGCCCCACCGCATTATCAGATGCCTCCCTTGTCTCTATTCCTACTGCTGTGCTAATGAAGCAAAAAATAAGTTTAGTATCGAACTTCTGTTTAATCAGACTTTCCACAGCTAGTCCTACTTGAAAAGCATTGTGTTTGAGGTACACTGCAAACGTAAGACTAGTAGTTTAGGGACTTTCTTAATGATTGGCACAATAAAGTACTACGCTAACTGTGTGGCATGTATTGGTTTCTCTTATCAATTCTGATTCAGGGCAAGGAGTACACGTGGGTAATGATTGTTGTTGTTATTATTACAGCTGCCCTTTATTAGCTGCCTAGCATATGCCAATCACAGTATTCATCTTATTTAATTCTCTCAACAACCCAAGAGTAAGTTGTGAAAGTCCCATTTTACAGACGAGAAGATGGAGGCTTACAGTCAGAAAGTAGGAGAGCTGAGATTCCAACTCTGGCCTTTTCAACTCCAAAGTCAAAATGCACCCTGCTTTCAACCAAAGCAATGTCTCAAACAAAGATCACTGGAATGTGAGATAGACTGATTTCTTCTTTTTAAAATGTTTTAAATTGAAATTGTGTGTATTTAAGGTGTGTAGCATGATGTTTTGATATACGTATTCATAATGAACTTAGTGAGCTGAGATTACTCTAGTCCAACTAGAGTTAACATCTCTTTTCACAGTTAACTTTTTTTGGTGGTGAGAGCACTTAAGATCTACTCTTTGCAAATTTTAAATATACAATACAGTATTATTAACTATAGTCTCCATGCTGTACACTAGATCTCTAGAACTTATTCTGTGTAACTAAAACTTTGTATACTGTAACCAAAATCTCCCATTTCCTTCACTTCCTCACCCCTTATCCAAAGAAAATGAAATTAGTATGTCAAAGAGAAATCTGCCCTTTCATATTCATTGCAACCTTATTCACAGGAGCCAAGATATGGAATCAACCTAAGGGTTTATCAATAGATGAATGGATAATGAAATACACAAACACAGAAGAATATTATTTGCCCTTAGAAAGGTGGATCCTGCCATTTATAATGCGAATGAACATGGAGGACATTGTGCTAAGTGAAATACACCAGACACAGAAAGACAAATACTTCTATGCCAAATATACAAAAGCCAAATTCATAGAAACAGACTGATTTATAGCCTTGATTGTGCATCTGATGCAGCTGTGAGATTGTAACAAGCCCCTTAAGTTCTGAATCTCAGGTCTTTAGTCTGACATACAAATGATAACAATGCAGGATCCCAAAGAGGAGAGAGGCCACATACGGAAAAGCCTTCTAAGGTCATCAGTTTAATCAAACCAACAAGTATTTATTGAGCACAGTGCTAGGTGTCTTGGGAACTATAATGATGAATAGGATATCATCCTAGACATAAAGAAGCCTGAATTCTAGAAAAGACTTTAATATGAGTATACAGTTAGCTAAGTAGAAAGTGTTAAGTTTCTTAAGTTCCTGGAACAAGTCATTTCCATTTCTTCTCCAATTACAACATTTTTGATACTGAAGGAAAAAGGAGATGAAAATTGATTAGAGAAAGTTTTCCTACAGCATGTATGTTTTAATAAAGAGGGGGAGAGGGAGTGGGAGTCAGGCTCTCTTTCCACATTACTATTAATACTTCCCTAGACCCGGTCGCTGGTGATTCAACACTGTTCTGGCTGCCCTTGGCAGGAATAGTCCTCATGGATTTATTTTTCACATAAAATTGTTCAAATACACAAGCATTAATTATGCAGATTATGTAAAAAAAAGATAATTGTGTTACTCTTGCAGTAGGAGTGGGGTGCGTTGCCGTCAGTGGATAGCATCTAGTTCTAGGTGAGGGATGTCAAATTGACTGCAGGCAGTGATAGAAATGCCGACTTTTCCAAGTAAATATTGCCACTCACTCCAAGTGCACACTCCTTAAAGCTCCTGCAAATCTTAGATATGTCGATTTTCTGGGATGCCAACCACACTCCTTTCCCGTGTCTCTGCCTGAAACGGCAGCAAGCCTTGCCCAAGCTCTTTCTGCCATGGTTCCTATCACCTTTGTGGCTTCCACTCTTGTAGAAATTGAGGGGAATTGTTTATGTACTTAGAAGATTTTATAGGTGTTTCCTAATTCATTCTCCTCATCAGAGGAAGCAAAGATTGCCTCTTCAAGACAACAAGTTAAAAACTGGAGAGACAGAAAAAGTACAGTGACTTATCCACCCTCATTTCAAGAATCAGTGGTGAAGACAGAGGAGCAACAAGAACAGACTTTTGTTTCCCAGGCTAACATTTAAGCCAGTAGTTTATATTATGCCTTTTTATATTAACAGTGTCACCTTAACTTAGTTGGTCTTTCTGTTTCTATCCTTTTCTTCTGTTTTGAAAACTGATTAATGCAGTATGCCAACAAGTCTAACACAGTGGTTCTCCCTCTATTTTCATCAATGAAATATGTTCTTTAAGCTAAACTTTCTGGAATGACCAAAACCAAATAAAACATGCCAATATAGAGCTGCTCTAGTTGGAAAGTGAGAGAGAGAGAGGCCTCAGAGGTATCCCAGGGACTCCTTAACCTGGAGCCCACAGGTAGGCTCATGTCATCTATAATTTCCTCAAATGACTTGCAATGTCAGGGGGAGGATGGGGAAGGAAACGATACTGTTCATCAGAGATGCAAAGAATCTGTGATCCCTGTGGATCAAAGGCAGCTGTCTTTTGGTTCAGCATGAAACCCATCTTCATCCCCCGCTAATCGTGTATTAATAATGCTTCTGAATCAAGTTCAAGTGGTTTTGAGTTTCTAATGGCTATGCCATACTTTTGACTCTTAAGTCTCAAAAGATCAGATTCAACAGCCCAGCTATGGGCTTCTGTTAATATAATCAATAGGTAGGCATAATGGATAAACCACCATATTACTCTGGGACCCCAAATACATAGCAAACCCTTCTGAATCACCTCATTCCTCAATACAATTTCAATGCCATTTTTTCACTTACTTGCTCATTCATTCAATTAATATATATAGAACATTTTCTATGCACCAGGGTTTGTAGAAATGAATTAGATATGGATGCTGCTCTGAAGAAGCTTACAGTCTAGTGAATGAATATACACTTACACTTAATATATGTCAGGTTTGCTTTTGTTTTACACATTGTATGCATTACCTCATTTAATTTTAATCGCAGGAAGGTAGATACCCTTATTACCTTTACTTTATAACTGAGTAAACAGTAGAGTAACTTGCCCAAAGTGGGTAATGGTTTCAATCCCAAACCATTTGCCTCTAGAGTCTACAATAATGACCAGTACCCTCTATCAGGAACATGTAAAAGTGTTAGAAAACCTCCCAGGACATAGCTCATTGTGTCTATACAATTAGCCATAAAACTGGACCTGGCTATCCCAGAACCCAACCAAATATTCTAGTCCAACAAATGCACCTTGTTTGTCTGGCTATCCTGGGAAGTCCCTTTTAGCAAACAGAGCGAGAACTTATTAGCCTCAAAGACGGAACTTCATTTCTAAATGACACTGTTAAAACTAGAACAAGAGACTTAGTAATAATTGTGTACAGTCAGCGAAAGCCATTAGATCGTAAGGAAGGGCTGACTGTCAGTTCTACTAATAGGTTACTAGAAACCATACCTTTAATAATCTCTATTTCATCTAAGGAAGCACACACACACAAAAAGTAGCATTGGAGTGATAATGACTCATTAGTGACTTGAAATTGGGAGTCTGTTTCTTTGTTTTGCGTTGTGCTTATGTAGTGCTGTTCAGACAATAGAATAGATCTCGGAAAATCAAAGGATGGTCAATGGTAGAAACAAAAAGAATCCCCAGGTATAAAGGAACCAAATGGAGTTCACTAAATGAAAACCCCTGAGCATTTTGCATGAAGAATATGTAATCACCCCAGCGCCCCCCAGGACCACTCTCCTGAGGCTCACGGAGGGTTGGTTGTTCCACATGGAAGAAATGCATGAGAACAGTAAAGTGTATGCAGATTACAAGAGGGACAGACTTTCTAGCCTGAAGTCTAGAATGAAAAAATATTAAGGTAAAAAGGGAGAAATAAATAGCTGGGTGCTAATAAAAATGGACAGTTTGCCCATTGCTTCAGTGATGCCAAATGGATGAGCTAAGAAAACATGCTGTGTTCTCTCATGAAGTCCCTGATCTTCATTAAAGAAAATGGGTATGAGCTAATCAACTCTAACAACTAAGTCTGCCAGGTCCTAGCCATCTCCATCAGTTCCTTCTCCAGCTTTTATTTCTCATAACTCATTTCTAAACACTGAAACTGTTATTCCTAAGGCTTCCTTGTTCTTTTGTGGATACAGAAAGAGCTACAGTTTAGTCTTCACAAAAGTTGCCTGTAAATCCTTGAGTCATCCTTGTTTTGATTTTGTTTTGTGTTTTTCTATCCCTCTTGGTATGGATTGCATGAAATTTTCCATTTGCAAAAGGGTTTAATCAACAGTAAATGTTTTGAATCAGATTAAAAACATAAATACTTTAAGAGCTATGTATTTATTCTGTCCTGCTAGATGCCGTCATTTTATCTTGTTTCTGGAGGGCAATGCAAAGCCATAGATGCTCTAATGAATTCCTTGCAACAGGCAGGTACACTGATGGTTAATAGTAATTAATGTTTATCTTAAAATATCCCGGGTTCTTCTGCCGAATTCTTCCCCTTCTCCTTGACACATCAAAAATGGGAAATCATCTATGAGACTCTTTTATTTGTCTCTGTTTTCGGACAGCACATTTACATACTCTCGAAAGCAATCAATACCAGCAAGCCCAGGTCTTCCAAGAGTCCTTAATTATACGCCTAAGAATGCATATGTGTTCACATGTAATACTTATGTTTCTTCAGTGTTTCCCCCACCTTTTTAGCTGACATGTGTTAAGAGTCTTTGAAAGCGAAGAGTAATATAAAGAGAATAACAAGAAAATACACAATGTGTTGTTAAATGTGATGGCAAAATAATTTTTTTTTTAAAAAAAGCTTCCGTCAGTATGATCAGTAAAAGGAAAAAAAAAAAGACAGCCGGCAAACTGTCTATCATGTGATGAAATTTGACAGTAGGGATTATGGCTTTGATGGACCAGAACAGCTAATAGAAGAAGCTGACATTTTTGAAACCCTGCTAATTAAGGGTTCCTTCCTTAATATTAAAATAAAGTCTTTGTCTGGGTTTTATGGTTGGAGAATCAGGTGTTTTCATTAATATATGCCAGTCAGTCTTAATAAGCTTGGAGGGCAGAGGAAGTTATTATTGAGTGACCTTCTACAAAATAAGCATGTTGCTAAGGGCTCTAACCCTGCCCCGTTCAGACTGATGAATCTCATTTCCAATGCAAAAGCTTCATAAGAAATCCAAGTATTCTCTGTGCAATCACAGAAAATAATCCTTGTGTCTCTTGTAATGTCCAGAATTGCCACTTACTACACTACTACTGTACAATGAATATTACAATACATATTATTTTTCTACCACAATTGTCTACATTTCTGAATTGCCCAGAATAGGAAAACTTATTGTGAAGACACTTGTATTGAAAAGTCAGCTCATTTTAATACTTTTCAAATAGTCATCTACTCTGTTCATGAATTATAATGCTCAGAATACATCTGACAATACTGGCTTTGAAAAGGAGATATGTCTATATTATTACATATTCATTTTCAAATAGATTTCAAACAGATTTTAAACCATTCATTGAAATTCATTGAAATGATAAATTCACAGTTGGATTTTGATTGACTCTTAATCCAATTTTACTTTTGATAAGTTTTCACCCCTCTCTTCCCACCCACTCCTAGGGACCTTTCTCAACCAATGCATTTTTGCTCTTCTGTTGGCTTTTAAAGCAAAACTGAAGGGGTTTGGTAAAACTGGAAGGTTTTGATAACCACATGTAAAGCTCGTAAAAATGAATTGGTAAATTTAATTAAATTCAGAAGGCACAACCCTATAGGTGATTTTGATTTTTCTGGCTGATTTCCAATGTACCAGTGCTATCTTACAGAAGCAAGGTTTTTGGTAGCTGGCTGTTGGTTCACAACCTAAAGCAAAACTTTGAAAGAGTCTTTCAGTTACTAAGCCATACCAACGTATCTAGATGGCATGGAAATGCGCAGTTAGACAAGGTATTTGGTGTTGGGATAGTAGATCACACAGGTTGAGGTTTTGTGGTTGCCCAATTAAAAGAGCATTATTGAAATACTCTTCACCTTGAGCTCTTTCTACCTGCCCTAGGAAGAAAAGTTGGTTAGCACCACTGTTGTTGGACTTGTGGTTGAGTAAAAAGACAACAACCCTACTGGGAGAAGAAAGAAGCTAGATTAAAAATTCCAAAGTGTGGTTCCATATGAAAGTTAAAGTAGTTTTTTCTAATTCTGTGAAGAAAGTCAATGGTAACTTGATGGGGATAGCATTGAATCTATAAATTATTTTGGGCAGTATGGCCATTTTCACAATATTGATTCTTCCTATCCATAAGCATAGAATGTTTTTCCATTTGCTTGTGTCCTCTCTTATTTCCTTGAGCAGTGGTTTGTAGTTGTCCTTGAAGAGGCCTTTCACATCCCTTGTAGGTTGTATTCCTAGGTATTTTATTCTATTTGTAGCAGTTGTGAATGGGAGTTCACTCATGATTTGGGTCTTTGTTTGTCTATTATTGGTGTATAAGAATTCTTGTAATTTTTGCACATTTATTTTGTATCCTGAGACTTTGCTGAAGTCGCTTATCAGCTTGAGGAGATTTGGGGCTGAGATGATGGGG
>NW_012106430.1:791459-858079 GCF_000951045.1 Mandrillus leucophaeus | reverse complement strand
TTTCACCATGTTAGCCAGGATGGTCTCAATCTCCTGACCTCGTGATCCGCCCGTCTCGGCCTCCCAAAGTGCTGGGATTACAGGCTTGAGCCACGGCACCCAGCCAAGTGTTTGTAGTATTTTCTGATGGTAGTTTGTATTTCTGTGGGATCAGTGGTGATATCCCCTTTACATTTTTTATTGCATCTATTTGATTCTTCTCTCTTTTCTTCTTTATTAGTCTGGCTAGTGGTCTATTTTGTTAATCTTTTCAAGGAAAAACAAGCTCCTGCATTCATTTATTTTTTGAAGGGTTTTTCATGTCTCTATCCCAAAAAAAGAGCCCATATAGCCAAGACAATCCTAAGCAAAAAGAACAAAGCTGGAGACATCATGCCACCTGACTTCAAACTATACTACAAGGCTACAGTAACCAAAACAGCATGGTACTGGTACCAAAACAGATATAGAGATCAATGGAACAGAACAGTGGCCTCAGAAATAATGCTGCATATCTACAACCATCTGATCTTTGACAAACCTGACAAAAGCAAGTAATGGGGAAAGGATTCCCTATTTAATAAATGGTGTTGAGAAAACTGGCTAGCCATATGCAGAAAACTGAAACTGGACCCCTTCCTTACACCTTATACAAAAATTAACTCAAGATGGAATAAAGACTTAAATGTAAGACCTAAAAGCATAGAAACCCTAGAAGAAAACCTAGGCAATACCATTCAGGACATAGGCATGGGCAAAGACTTCATGACTAAAACACCAAAAGCAATGGCAACAAAGCCAAAATTGACAAATGGGGTCCAATTAAACTAAAGAGCTTCCACACAGCAAAATAAACTACCATCAGAGTGAACAGGCAACCTACAGAATGGGAGACAATTTTTACAATCGGTTCATCTGACAAAGAGCTAATATCCAGAATCTACAAGGAACTCAAACAAATTTACAAGAAAAAAAACCCCATTAAAAAATGGGCAAAGGCTATGAACAGACACTTCTCAAAAGAAGACATGTATGCAGCCAACAAACATATGAAGAAAGGCTCAACATCACTGGTCATTAGAGAAATGCAAATCAAAACCACAATGAGATACCATCTCACACCAGATAGAATAGCGATTATTAAAACGTCAGGAAACAACAGAATCTAGTGAGGATGTGGAGCAATAGGAACGCTTTTACTCTATTGGTGGGAGTATAAACTAGTTCTACCATTGTGGAAGACAGTGTGGCGATTCCTCAAGGATCTAGAACCAGAAATACCATTTGACCCAGCCATCCCATTACTGGAGATATACCCAAAGGATTATAAATCATTCTACTATAAAGACATGCACACATATGTTTACTGCGGCACTATTCACAACAGCAAAGACTTGGAACTGACCCAAATGCCCATCAATGATAGGCTGGATAAAGAAAATGTGGCACATATACACCATAGAATACTATGCAGCCATAAAAATGATGAGTTCATGTCCTTTGCAGGGACATGGATGAAGCTGGAAACCATCATTCTCAGCAAACTAACACAGGAACGGAAAACCAAATACCACATATTCTCACTCATAAGTGGGAGTTGAACAATGAAAACACATGGACACAGGGAGGGGAACATCACACACCCGGGACAGCCAGCGGGTGGGAGGCTAGGGGAGGGATAGCATTAGGAGAAATACCTAATGTAGATGACATGTTGATGGATGCAGCAAACCACCATGGTACGTGTATACCTTTGTAACAAACCTGCATGTTCTGCACATGTATCCCAGAACTTAAAGTATAATTTAAAAAAACAAACAAAGAAAAAACATGATGACTTTGAACAGATCTTTTCCATAAAAGGTGACATTCAGTAATTGCATTGTTTGTAACTCAGAGGATAAATGCTTGAGGGAATTGCAACCCCATTCTCTGTGATATGCTCATTTCACATTGCATGCCTGTAGCAAAACATCACGTGCACCCCATGAATATATACATTTACTCTGTAGCAACAAAAAATTTTAAAAATCATTTTAAAGGTTTTTTTTAAAGTTAACACTCAAACCCACTGCTTAAAAAGACTTACAAATAAATTCTTCAGAATTAAACTTCAAAAAAAAAAAAAAAAGATTCCAAAGTGTGGTTAACAGAGCAAATCCTGTCTCTAATTAATTAATTAAAATTCCAAAATACACCATAGGTTTTGTGTTCACCTATTGGGGGAAAAAAAAAAATCATTCACCATAAACTGAGATCATTCCAGTGTGGCATATACAGGAACAAATGAGATAAAAATCATGGGTCCAGGGCTTAAATATGTAGGACAAGAAGTTCGCTCAAAGTGTGCCAATTATCTAGGCCTGTGTCTACAATGAGACAATTGTCCTTGAGGTACCAACCTGAGAAGAAAAATGAGATATGACAGTTCCTATAAATGATTACTTGAACCTGTTCTTTAGTATTTTAAAAGGAAGGGGAAAACGGTTAATGAACACTAGCATGGATCTATCTCTTTAGGGCCTAAATCAATCACTTAGAGTTTATTGAACCTCTGCCTAATGCTTCCCCAACATCCTAGGCCTAATCCAAGAACAGTGTAATATACCACCCCTGCTCTTATAAGCTCCAGTGCAGTTAAAACCCTGTTGTATCCTGGATTGCTCCCATCTTTTCGTCCAAGCCACCTGTCCTTTCTCATTCTTTTCTGTGAGGAGTCAGAATGGGAGTTGCTGTCCCAGATACTTTTGGTTCACAACCACGTCTGGGTGCAGACAGACTAGTGCTACTCAATGTGTGAATCGTGAACTAGCAGGTTCAGCATCACCCAGGAGCTTCCTAAATGCAGGATGTTGGCCCCTACCCCAGATCTCTGGAGCCAGAATCTCTGGGAGTCCATGCTGCATTTTAAGGAAATTCTAAAGACTCTGGAGAAATTTGAGAGGCAGTGATCTACAGTACTCATGTCAAAAATTAATCGTCTACTACATTGTGTTTGTTGTCATATATTTTTCTCATATTATTTGACTTTGTATGTGTTTTTCTTCTCTCTCCAAAGTGGACTGTAAGCTACTTGGGGGCAGGTGCTGAGTTGTAATGTTTCTTGTAATTCCTAAAATCCCAAATACAGTGTGTTACAGAGAGAGTAAATGATCAATAAATATATGATTGACTAATTAAATGTACTATTTCAGTTCTTTTATTCCTTGGGCATTTCTTTATTTCTGTTATCTTTTACTATCTTATACCTCTTCCCTTTCATGTCATTTTCATGTTCTACTCCAAGAATTCTTGCTTCTAGATCATCACTGTTCAACAGAAACATGTTGCAAACCCACATGGGTAATTTTAAATTTTCCTAGTAGCCACATTTTAAAAAGTAAAAACAAGTGAGAAGAATTTTAATGATTTGCTATTTTATTCAGTTTCACGTATCTAAAATATTATTTTAGCATGCAATCAATATAAAACATATGATGGTTTGCATTCTTTATATTTTTGTACAAAGTCTTTAAAACCTGGTGTTAATGTATACTTATAGCATATTACAAATCAGAGCAGCCACATTCCAAGCGCTCAGTAGCAACACCTGACTCGCGCCTTCCATATTGGGCAGTACAACTCTAGAGACTATTCCTGGATAAACAGCAAAGGTGCCTGAAACTCCTGAAATAAAACGCCAGATTACATGTGTGTGATTACAGCATTGTCTGGTGAGACAAGACATAGAACCTATCAGGTTCTCAAAAGGGTTTGCTCCCTCACCACCACCATAGTCCTCTCAAAATACCCTAAGATATACAGGCAGGCTTTTAGCCTCTGGAATGAGTCATTTCTTTTGACCCATTTTTTTCTACTTGCCAGTTCTATTTACATTCTCTATCTGAGACTAACTCAGTCTGTTATTAAACAGTTGTGAATTTAACTTATTCCTTTAAAATAGCACCTAGAGAGTGTTCAGGGTATTGACTTGCTTTCATAGAAGATAACCTCAAACACTACCACAGTTAGTAGTTACAATAGCCAAAATAAAAATAGCAGTATATTAGGCCTTTTTCTTATGGTAATTCACTAGAAATAAATTACGCACCATGGCCATGGTGCCCACGTGGTATTCGGGAGGGTCAGTGATTAATCATGGCATGAAGAATTTTGTTCCTTCTTGTTCTCCTATTGGACTAACTCCCCAAATAATTTCTTAACATGGGCTAACCACCCATATTCTACAGTGGCTGAAATATTTTAGTATACTTTGTGGTTTTCTAAGGTTTTTTTTAGGTTCTGGGGTACATGTGCAGGATGTGCAGGTTACAGAGGTAAACATGTGCCATGGTGGTTTACTGCACCTATCAACCCATTAGGTAAGATTTTTAAAGACCCCTCATGGGGACATGGGGAAGGAGAGCCAGTTGTTTCAAATACAGCAGCAACAGCATTGACATGATGCTCCAGTCCAAGCAAGATCCTCCTTTGGTTTTGCTTTCTCTTAAAGAGTTCTTGAGGTGTACAAACAAATTATCTTTGTTAAATCTTTCTGGTTTTGCTGTTGTTTTTTTCACCCAACAGTATCAGTTAAACATTGTGACTCAACTCCTGGTGGGAAGCGCTGTTGCCGATATTCCACTATACAGTAGCCCCTTTGAAAACACTCAGGAATGACTAATTGTATGATTTGTGCATTTTATTATTTATTATTATTTGGGTGTGTAATTGTTATATGGGTGCATTAAGCATGTCTAAGGTTTTAGTCATATAAACCACATTATTTTACCGTGACCAGAGTAAAATTACTTTGTAGCTTTCAAAACATAAATGGAAAAATCATCCCCAGAATTATTATAGTTTTCCTAATCCAGTTACCTTTCCTTAAAATATAAGAGCTGGGCTGGCGAGCTGGCTCATGCCTGTAATCCCAGCACTTTGGGAGGTTGAGGCAGGCTGATCACTTGAGGCCAGCAGTTTGAGACCAGCATGGCCAACATGGCAAAACCCCGTCTCTACTAAAAATCCAAAAAAATTAGCCAGGCACAGTAGCTCATACCTATAATCCCAACTAACTACTCCAGAGGCTGAGACTGGAGGATCGCTTGAGCCTAGGAGGCGGAGGTTGCAGAGAGCTGAGATCATGCCACTGCACTCTAACCTGGGTGACAGGGCGAGACCCTGTCTCAAAATAAAATGGCTGTTTAGAATCAGGGAAGTATTTCAATTTCAATCTTACAAGCATTTTCCACTCTTTCTTGTTCATGTAATCAAAGAAGGACAAAATTCATTATGAGAATAACAAAAATTGAGATGTATTGATACTGAAGTCTGGCTATGCATAACACACATCTCAACACATATCCAGCTTTAAATGACACATACTGAAACATGTAAAATTTGAGGATAATGGATTAACTATGCCAATATCAAGTATTTTATGTTGATTGGTGTCCTTATCACCAAGGTAATGAAGAAGCTTTGAAAGTGACATCTTACTATTCATTTGATCTCCAGAAAAAAAGAGACTGACTTCAGTTACTTTTAAGATTGTTAATGTTTCTTTCTTGGCATCGTTTCACTTTTTGCTATGATGTAACCTCTAACGGCATCCTTTTTCCTTCTCAGCACTGTGATAAATACTAAAAAGTTGGCCTTTTCTCCCCTACAGACACTTGAAAAATTTAAAACTATAGGAACCTTGTAAAACAAGGTTTTAAAATTTCTTGATTTAGTCACTTTCACAAATCCCTGGGCTCATTCCTGTGATGTAATGTCCCCACAGTATTAAGGCATTCTCTAGGTTCTTCTTTTAACTGATGTCTCTTAAGGAAAAGAAAAGGGATATTGATACATCAATACTGTTCTAAAACCACTGCTTCCATAGTATGGTGTGATGGAGGTATACCTGATCTAAGATTACAAGAAAGAATTAAATACAGCGTATAATTTATTCTTAGAACAAAAATGGGGGAGACCTTCAAAGAGTCTGTGGATCTGTTTTATACACAGACTATTTCCAGAAGTATTTAAACGTGCTGACTTCCAAATAACTGTGCCCATCTCAATTAGTAGCTGCAGTTTGTTCTTTATTTCCTCTTTGACTCTATTTCCCCAACAGTCTGCTTTTTTCTTTTTCTTCTCTGAGAACTAGGAGATCCACTGATCCCCTGGAATTATCTCCTGGCATGTCTTAAAGTTCAGACCTGGTTATGCAGTATCTCTTGTTTTTGTTGTTTTTTGGGGGTTGTTTTTGTTTTTGTTTTTTTGAAACGGAGTCTCACTCTTGTCGCCCAGGCCGAAGTGCAATGTCGTGATCTCAGCTCACTGCAACCTCTGCCTCCTGGGCTCAAGCAATTCTCCTGCCTCAGCCTCCCATATGCAGTGTCTCTTTGGGTGCTGCTGTTGGAATTCTCAAGTCAGGCACGCCAGGGGTGATAGAAAAATGTATGTAAAACAAAAAAACGTACTTCATGGATTCCCACGGGAGTCAAAATGTTTATTTTTGAAGATAAAATAAACACATGATGTGGTATCTTTTAGCTAAAATTCTTCTAAGGGAAGCCTCTGTTAACATATCTGTAGAAAGAGAGTGGATTCGTGTTCTTATTTGATGACACTGGAAGGATTTTTCATTCTATCTCATCGTTCTGATATAGAACCTTTCTTCTTGTTCTACTAATTTATACACGTATTTCTGTAACAGACCCAATGCTTTTATGCGTTTTTCTTCAGATAAGTCAGCAAATACATAGAATGAGACAGAGCAGTAAAGAACATCAAGTTTCTGTCAAAACAGTTCATAAATATTCAGTGGAATTCTGCAACATGTAGGAAGTTATGAAGATGGCATTAAGATACCAGTAAATCCAAAGAAAACCTATGCTAATCAAGCTATCATATCTTATTATATTTTATTCTCTTATCACTTTATTATCCTTCAATAATATAAATGTGACCCCCCCCCCCAAAAAAAAAAATACAAATCCTGACCTGCTGTGGCGAGATAGAACTTCCACCTCATCCTGGGGCAGGATTTTCTAACCAGGATGTCAGGGTCTCTTGGGTAGATCTGAAAGCCTCACCTGGGAGTTTAGTTTCTGGGCCACTTACCACAGAGTCCTCTCTCAGGAATGGCCTTTTATTCAGATATTGCTAGCATTCCCTAAGGGAGTGGAGCCTGGATGCAAAAGGACTCCTGAGAAAGAGGTTGACTAAGAGCCCCTGCGGTAACCTCAATGCCCTCAAAGTATTTTTTAATAGCAGCCTTACAAAAGGTTTATGACATTCTACCTTAAATAGGTTTTAAATGACCCTTTCTATTGATAAAAATCAACTTTGTATTGTTCCTAAGACTGAAATAGTCTAAAAGAAAGAAATATCTTGAAAACAGATGTATGGCCTTTCTTTATCAAAGTATTCTCTTAAGTTGTTCCAATATGGAGATAACTTACAAGATCACTGCCTACTCCTCATCTGCACCAAACCCCTTCAATCAAAGAAGCACTGAATTCAATGAGTTGCACTGTTAGTACATCACTCTAGTTAAAAAGTATTGCTCACTCCAGGGGGCCAAGCAAAGGCTATTGACATGCTTGCTTGATGTATGAAAAGACAAATTAGTCCCCCATCCTATCTACCAGCAGGGTACAGTGACCTGACATGGAAAAGTCAACTCAAACCACTGTATAATATATTTACATTTTTTTCCAGGAAACTTCAGAGTTACCAAATCAGCTGTGTCTAGTGTGCAAATTACATGCAAGCTAACAGAATGTGAAATAAATTTGACAAAGGCTATGTGGTTTAGCTTGACTATAGGGTATGCTGGATGGCACAAGTGACTATGGCTTGTCCTGGAGGAATCTATGGTAACACTGGGCAAAAGGCAGGAAAAAAAGAGTTTAAACAAAATGCTGTTTCTGGATGTGATTATTTATTACTTGTTGCCTATCTGCTGCCCCTGATGCATTCTCAGCTGTTTTGTAGTACACTAAGCCACGTGAGAGAGTAAGTTCTCTTCTAGAGTTATTCAGCTGGAGTAAAGTTAGACCAAGTGGGTGAAGTTGGAAACAGTCATGCTTCCTTCTTCTTCTGCTAGAGAAACAGTTCAAAGATCAATGGGTCTGTTATCTTGAGTTTCATAAACAGAACATGGATTTTTGAAGTTCTCACAGTTGCCTTAGAATGCCATTTGCACTAATCAGAAGAACACATTATTGGAGGGGGAAAGCTCTACTTTTCCATTAGATCATAATTAAGGATTGAGAATAGGACCAATAATTAACATAAAATGAAATTTCTCTAAATTTCTACTATTGGTGATTTGAAGGGAGAGTTAAGAACGAATAGTAATTTTTTTATGGAACTATGTTACAGATCAGATCCTGAGGACATAAGGGTGTGAACACTGGAAACTAACCAGTTAAACAGAGTTTTGCCATAGATTGGAAACAAGTGGATTATGAAAGATGGACACTATTCTCTTAAAGAGTTTCTTAAAACCTGTCCCTTCCTGGCACTCATACAATCCCATCCTCAGTTAAGCTCAAGGACTTAATGTGAATAAATATATTATGATGCTATATTATAGTACATTTTAAGGAGTAAATAATGTTATCATTACAATGCCATTATAGTAACATAAAAGAACCGACTTAAACTTTTCCAAATCAAGTACAAGTAAAAGAAAATTTTTTTCAGGCGTAAATATCCATTCTTTATTCATTCAACAAAACATTTGTAATATAGCTACTAAGTATAACAGACTAGTCCTAGTTCTCAGCAGGCACATGTTTTGGAAGAGGTGGTAACTGAAGATTTAAAGGTACCTAATTAGCATTGGATTGGAGCTCTATTTGTTTTTCCAACCTGAAGCTAACATGAAGTAATGTCTGTTCATCAAGCAAAAAATTCTCCGTCTTGCTGTCTGTAGTCTATTTTGAGGCACAGAATTTAGTGGCAGGAAACATGAGTTCTAGTGTGTCTCACCTGGTGAGTATCCATAAGAGAGAAAAAAAAATCAGACAAGGGTTCAGTGGGAAAAGTGGTGGACTGAGAATTAGACAGTTGGGCTCACAGCCCTGTTTCTACCACTGAACAGCTGGGTAAACTTGAACATGCATTTGAACTTCTCAGAACTGTAGGGCTTTTTCCCATTAAGTAAGGAGATGCTAAAAGATGGTTTTTAAGGTGTCTTCTGGCTCTAAAATTTAAGTGAAATGAAGTCAAAGCAGTATGAGAAATGTTGAAAGTGTTGGATACATGTAAGATGTGATGATGATGATGATGACGACTCAGGTGCATATGTAAGTTGACCTTTGTCTAATCCTACTTATATTTTGGTTTAGTACACCTCCTTTAGTGCCTTGTTTTGGCCCAAGAGTTCCATGGGAAAACATCTCCAGCTCCAGGGGATTGGCAGTCTGCCTGCCCTCAGCCTCCTCCCTTCATGGTGCTCAGTGTTCTTTCCTGAATAAAGCAAGCTGAAGCACAGGGGAATTCAGAGGTCTCCCTGGCTGCCAGTGCTACTACCTGAGGGGTGATAGGTCAAGTGGGCTTTGAACCAAATTCTGTTTCCACCCTTGGCCTTTTCCAGTATTCAGGTTCTTTTGTAAACGGGACATGATCATACCAGTTCAAAAGATTGTTATGAGGATTAATCAAAGCAAAGCACAAAAATTAATACTTTTTGCACATAGTAGGTAACTGCCAGTATTGTTATTAAGGCTGAAAGCATGTATCACCCCTGCTGTACAGTGATGTCCCAAAGTGAGGAAACAAAGGTACACAATAATATACATTTCTTCATGTCATTCATCCTGATCCACCAAACAGCAACAACAACAAGACGTGTTTGTGGTGCTTATTTCTCACAAAGTGATTCCTTCTGCATAGTTTCACTGGATTTTCAAAATTAGGCTGAGAGGCAGGTAAACCAAGTCTTGTTTTCTTCCTAGCTCTCAGGGCCACAGCCTTGCACCATTCCCAAGAAACAAAACTCCAGGGGAGCATCCATGTGGAATACAATGTGGGTGGTTCTCCTAGGGCCCTGCAGAGCAGCAATGCTGCCACTTTTAGAAGAGGAAACTGAAGCCCAGGGAGGTTAAATTAATTGTCCAAAGTCACACAGCTGAGGAGGAAGATTCTGATCTTGAAGTCAGGTTATGACTCCAAGTAGTGGGGCTTTCCTCCACACTGCGCGGCCTTAACTACAGTATACATATAAACACTATGTTAATGTCAAACTCTCAGTGCCCACCTCGCCCTCATCGTTAAGCTTTGAGGTATGTTGGAGGTATGTTGGTGGGAAATCCCATGAGGCCACAGGGAAAAAAAGTCCTCGCCATGCCCTAGTGCTCTGTGGCACATCGATACTCAGTCCTGCCCTAGATGTGCCATACTCCAGACATTATTTTATGGGAAGGAAGTATCTGCACATCCAAGCAAATCAGGATGTGGAGAGAGTGGCCAGTTTCTGCTCTCTATAAGACTGGTTTACATGAAGATTCAATAACCAGCTCCCCTAAAAAAAATCTATTTTATCTCCCATTTGTGTTGTCATCCTATCACAATCTATGGTCAGTGCCAAAAGGCACACTGAAGTATTAAAGAAAAAAATCAGTTGGAGAAAAGTGACAGAAATATTTATGAAAGTGCTACAATTGGACTCCATGCAAAACGAGAGTGACTTCCTCATATTCACTAATCTCCAAACAAAATAACCATCAAGAAATATTAAAACACACATTTTATTAGTTTCATTTAATTTCTTAATTGCTCAAAGTCAGTTTACCCATTTATTACTGTGTGAAGTGCTTAGAGGCAAGGCGCACATTAAAGGGATTATTTCCATGTAATCCCCCCCTCCCAGAGGGTAAGAGCTGATCACTGTGAATCCCTTTACGCTCTGTAACAATACCAAATGGAGGAAATGGGGATTGTAAAATGATATAGTCAGTGGTTGGGTGATACAGTAGGAGAGTGCAATTTAATAGCAAGAGAAAAGTACCTCATTTTCCGTAAAAGTTATGCAAGCCTTTTTCAGGAATAGCTATTAACCAAACTGAATTTAGCCTCCTGTTTTTCTGACTTATACCTATGTTAATTGGTAGATGTTGAAGATCTGCAGCCTGTTAAGATGTTAATCAAATGGAGTCTGGGAGTAGATGTGATCATGTTACTGAGACTTGGAGTTCTGGGGACAAGAATTGCTCTGAGTATTACACTCTCTGTGACAGTTTTTCCACCGCCAGTCTTCCTTCTTGGCATGAAAGGGTGCAGGCACGCAGGTGGAATCTGGAGGGATGCTGGAAATTATCCTGGAAAGGGAAATGAGGTAGGCAGGGGTTCTAGGTAAATATCCACCAAGAAACTTGTGACAGTCTGAAGCTCTGGCAGCTTCCATGGTATGTCATAGCTGGCCTGAAACCATTGCACTCCAGAGGACCGGGAAACCCATTAGTGACCTGGGAAAGAGCTTTTGCTTGTCCTATTGCTGACACGTCTCTCCCTGTTGTATGTTAGGAGCATTACCACTATTCTTAGGAGATGAAACTTAGAGCATTAGAGGAGTACAGAGGTAAGGCCAGTCCTTACCAGCAATTTCTGCCCCCTCAGGCGGCGCATGACCCAGATGCAGGGGTCATGCCTGACAGCATTAAAATACTCAGTGCCTCTATTTCAGGCTGAAACAGTTCTGATATTTGATATTCATTCTCTGCCTTTAGAGTTAGCCTGATTCAAAGAGTACACAAAATAAAACATTTTTTTAAAAAGCCCTCAAGGAGATTTGTACTATGTATCCTTTTTAGATTGAAGGCAAAACAAGCTGATTGCAGCAGAAAAAAAAATATGGCTGCTTCAGACCCCAGCTGACCTCTTTTATATGGAAAATCCCTCATACGATTATAGAGCTAATGAGTAATTTTTAATGAAAACATTATGCCTTTGCATATATTTGTAAGCAGCCCTCCTTACATTTAAATTTACATGGAAATCAGATGATATGTATAAAAACACATCTTGGAAATCTGTGTATTTTAAGGAAAATACTCGACTGCTATCTCTGGCTGTTTCTATAGCTGTTCCTATCCAAAACTCAAACTTCTCAATAAGAAAACTGTAGAATTCAGTCAATCATCTGGTTGACACCAAACATGCAAGTATTTGATGATGCGTGGATAAAACAGTTGAATACAAGGCAGACTCGTCCACATTTCACAGAATGTTTTGGCTTTATGCAAACAACAACGTGTAAGGAAAAAAAAAAACTGAGCTTAACAATTGCTAAATAAATACATGTGAAAACATCTTTCTCTTTCACCTCAAGAATCCTTAAGTATTTGAAGATGAAGACAGAACCAGGATTGTTTCTGGGACCTGGATGTATTTTCTTTTCTACTCAGAATCTGAATCACTGTGTTGAATTTGAAAATGGAGAAGCCTATGTAATGCCTTTCCTTTCTACCCTTTCTCTCCCCCTCTAGGTGGAGCTGACAGGCAGCAGTGTCTTTGACTATGTCCACCCCGGAGACCACGTGGAGATGGCTGAGCAGCTGGGCATGAAGCTCCCCCCTGGGCGGGGTCTCCTGTCGCAGGGCACTGCTGAGGATGGAGCCAGCTCAGCATCTTCCTCTTCTCAGTCGGAGACCCCCGAGCCAGGTGGGAATTGCAAACCCAATGTGTGGGTTGGTGGGCAGGACCTTTGCCAAATGAATGTGCTCAAGTTACCCACGTGAAGAGACTATAAATAGGTCTAAGGGTACTTAACAATTCCATGCAGCTTCCAGTCCCATGCAGTAATTAAATAAGGAAGAGATTTGAAAATAAGGAGACATTTTAATAAGTATAATCCAGAGATCTAATTTCAGTTGAACAATACATGTAGAAGGTACTAGTTCCTTTAGTTTCTCTTTCAAATTACTGGAGGGAAAAGCTTCCGATTTGGAATACCCTCTTCATTTTATTGTTACTATGGCTAAATGTAATGCATTTATTTATTATTCAGCAAAATCTATGGCAGAGGAATTCCAAATATTAGCTTGTGGAGAATTAAAAGTATTAGGGACTTGCAGAAATCTTGGTTTCTTTATTTTTTTTTAAGCATCAGAAGGTACTTGAAAGATGTGAACGATAAATTAAGGCTAAAAAGAAAACAGAAATGGCTACATTTTAAACTGCCTTTCTACCCTCAGTATTTAATTAGATCAATTGTATAGAGGAATGAACAGAGGTGACATTCCTCATTGGGATTCCTTCCAGGACTCTTATAGACTTTGCATTCAGAATGTTCCCATTTTCATTGTGTTGTACTGATGATAATTTAAGTATTAGGGGAAAATCCATTTATAAATTAAACAAAATGACTTGATATCCATCAGTCCCCTAGTTCATCAAGCTGTTCAAACACGGGGAAGATTGGCTGGTCGGCCTGGGTCTTCCGAGAGCGCTGGTAATTAGATCTGCGAAGGATTTATTCTTTGCTGATTGGGGCTTTAAATTAATTGAAGTTCCACATTTGTGGTTTTGTCCTTTTTGTACTTTTTTAGAGGAGATATTTCATATTCTTGTGTGGTGGAGTGCTTGGCCAAGCAGCAGTGGTTTAAATGTTAATTTTTCTCATGAGAAGTTTAAGATTTTTTAATGAATCAAGGCCTGATTTGAAGTGCAAAGTTGTATTTACTTACTTGGAAAATTATTTTTTCACTCTTCAAAGATGCTTGTACTTTACTTGATCTGTTGTTTTAAAATAGATTCGTAATACAAAAGCATTTTATTAGCAAGAAAAATAGAAAAACCTATGTTAAGATTAACGTTAAAATAACTCATCGTACTTCCAAGAAAATTATTTGGCCTGCCTAGAAGTAATCACAATGTTTTCTCACACAGAAGGAAAAAAAAAAAATTTGACTCTTGGAAGTATTTAATCCATTTTCCTCAGTGAAGTTAACTGTAGTTTCTAGGGCATTCATTATTCTTAGCATTGGTGATCATCCTTCTCCAGTGAGCCCCACACATGAGAAAAGAGAATATTTAAGATTATTCTTTACCTTTTAAAAATGAAAATATTTTTGTTCAGGTGGGGAAGTGACATATTCTTATACCATAACTCACTGACTTTACTGGGCAGATATGTCAGTGAGATAATTGGGACTGTTTTTTAGTCAATAGAATGTTCCTATCTGGGCATATTTGAGAAACAGCACATGCAAATGGTTTTCTACTCTTTCATCCTGATGTTGGATTGGAGAACCTCTTCCTCATGACTCAAACACACAGCATGACAGAATTTAAGTTTTAAGCCTTTGTATGAGGAAAGGTCTTAGAAAAGTTTGTTTCCTTGAATCACAAATGCTCAAGTTTGAAAGGATCTTCATAATCCTTTTATCCAACCTCCAACATACGCAGCCAACTCTACAGCAAAACCAGCAGGTAACCTTTCCAGTCTCTGCTAGATCCTGCCCCGATAGGAAGCTCATGAACTTGCAAGGCTGCCCACTCCCTTGTTGAGTAGTTCTCATAGTTATTCCTGACAGGGAGCCCAAAGCTACTTCGCTGCAACTTCCCACTGATCCAAGGTCTGCCCTCTGGGACCACGTTTCTGATTTACTCCTTCTTCCCTATCATAGCTTCTCATATATGTGAAGTCAGACACATCAGATCCCCTCTTCTTCCTGCCATCCTTCTCCTTTCCAGGTCAAACAGTGCTAATTCCACAACCCTTATTCAATGGCATGCTCCTAAGAGCCTCACCATCCTAGTCATCCTGCCCTGGCTGTACTTCCGTTTGTAGGCAACCCTGTAAAAATATGGTGAAGAGAATAGCACAGCCCTCTAGATATATTCTGATTAGTGCAAAGCAGAGGAACTGTCACCTTTCTCAGGATAGGCTACTATGCTTCTCTTAATGCAGCCTAAGGTTAAGTTTGGTCTTCTCGGAAACTAGATCATCCTGTCAATTCATACTGAGCTTGATGTCTCCCCAAATGCATGTTGACAGTGAGACTTTGGGAGGAAAAACAAATCCATAGCCTGTAAACCAGTTCTGCTAGAGTATCCTAGGGTAGAGTCTAAATACAACAGCAAGCCCAAATAAATATGTCAATATAAGAACTCTCATAAATCCCATGCCTTCTATGAAGCCCTAGCAAGCATAAAATAACCCTAGGTACACTAGTAGAACACAGTTCTTACAGATTATTACTTCTAGATTATAGGAGAATATGTATCTCCTTCAACTGTTAACTCTCTCCTTTAAAGTTACTCTATCATTTAACATTGAAGTGTGATTGAAAAACACTATAAATTTACTTAGGTTTCCCTTACCAGCCTTCCTTTAGTCATCCTTGCTAGTGAGATTGAAAACTCTGCCTTCCACATCACTTAACTTGGGCTCATTAGCTACACTTGCATAAGAAAGAGTCTCTCTTCCTTGATGGTGAATGTGACTCTCACCAGTAGAGAACATTAAGCTACCTTAACCTTCAAAGTCTGCAGTGTTGGTTATTTTCTACCTTTGGCTTAAAAAAGCAATTAGATTGGCTGCTCAAATACTGAAAAGCAGTGTAGGGTGCTACCTTGAATGAAATATCTTCACTAATGCAGATGATCGCTCCAAGGGAATTACTTTAAAAGTTCATGTCAGGCACTACATCACAAAGCTGCTTATGTTTCTTAAAAGCTGAAAGAATTTTAACAAGATTTCCTAATTCTTAATAACATGAAGGAACATTTTTGAAGACTGTTGTTCATGGCATCATAATCTCTTAAACTCTGATAAAACACAGATTCTTTTTAAAATAGTGGTGTAATTTAGTTGGAAAAGGGATATTGATATATGGTTATTATGAAAATGAAAGGACTATTAGGTATGGAATTTTTCAGAAGCCCTGATGTGTTCAGCACAGCATCACCAAATGACTGAACTCTAAATAACATTTGGCATTATAATAAAGGAAATAAGTGACTAAACCGGCCTAAGAGGCAGTGATACTATGCCACAGTAGGAATTCTGTTTCTTTGAACTGCCAGCCCTGAGATTGTCTTGTCCTGACTCAGGCTCAGGATAATGGAGGAGAAAAAAAGATCTGTTGATTGTACAGCAAACCCAAATAAATATTTTATATGTATGCACATTTCTTAACAGTTTAGTCAATGTATTATCTCAGAGAAATCTTAAGTCAGGCAAAAGATAAATGAGTGGCATTGTTTAAAATATTACAGAGTCCGAGCGTGCCTATTTAGGGGTTGATTGGAACATTTTGGAAGATACTACCCTTTGCTGTCCTGCAGGCTCCTGCAGCATGAGAAGCACAGAACCTCTGACAAATGGCATTTGGAGGGTTTTCTTTTTGTGGATCTGCTTGTGCCTTTTCATGATTACTCCTAATGATTCTGCCATCTTGGGGTTATGAGTATTATCCTTATCTTTTTCATAAATTTCAGTGCCATGCCTTTTAAATGCTTAGTAAACAGAAAAGCAACTCCCTTAAAAAATCCTGGAGGAACTTTGAAACTCTTCCTGTGTTGAAGGCAAATAGTAATATTCCCTATATTAGGCTGTAAAATTGTTGTGTTTTACTCCTTCTTCCTTCTTAGTAAACAGCTTTATTTTTTCCAATTATAAAATTAATTCAGGCCCACTGCAAAAACTTCAGAGAATTCAGAGAAAAAGGAGTAAAGACCACCACCATCTAGAAATAACCATTATTCATATATATGCACTACATACCCTCCTAGAATTTGTTTCTGTTCCTGTGTATGTGTGTACATTTGTTGTGTGTTTGGTGGGGTTTTCTGTATTTCTTTCTAAATTAAGATTATAATGTATATGCTCCTGGTAACTAGCTTTTTCATTTTCACGTTTCTCTAAGATAAAATTCCCTTTCTGTCTCCAGTGGTTTGCTTGCCACCAGCTAGTGGTCAGTTTCTTCTGTAGGACCCCTGTCAGGAAGAACATACCTGGATCCTGCTTCAGAGAGAACTCAGCCAGGGCAATGGGCTCTTGTGGCTTTTTGAGTGGATGTGAGCTCATAGAAGGGAAAATCAATACTGTACCAGGATTTAGACAATTTAGGAACATGCATGAGGCAGTACTTTGGATGATGAATAACTACAGCTGCATGGCTAACCCACTGGTTGTCTCAAATATGGGTTATCATGTTTTGTCTAAATTTTCAGGCAGAATCTAACCTGTTTTGTGGCATTAAGATCATCATTATAGTAGTATGATCTTTATGCTATTATACCTACACTATGTCCCGAATGTTTTAAAGGCCAGCAAAATGGAAACAGTAGAATACTTGCCTGAAGGGCAATAATCTTCAGTTTCAACTTATGCCTCTGTGCTGTGGTAAGTTGGTATCTATTCCTGATTCTACAGAAACAGGAGCTCAATTCCTCTGACATCATTAGATGATTTTCACAGTAAGTGGTATAATTAGATGAACAAATGTTTAGGAATAACCATAAGAATGTAAAAATTTATCTGAGGATCAATGTTTTGTATTTAAAAACTGCTTGGATATGAGATACACTTGTACTTGTATGGCTGAATTATTTACCATCTGGTATATTGTTGTGGAGGGGTTTTATGTATTGGGTCAAGATTTCTATCAATGAACTGAATTTAGAAGTTAGGCAAGGGAAACCATCTTACTAACCCCACATCCAACCCCAGTCCCTAGACAATGTGACTGTATCTACAGCACTTTCTGCTGTACTGCAAATGTCAAACAGAAGGTGTAATGGATTTAATATTAGCGCTGGCCAAGGTGTTGAGGGAGCTGTTAATAATGTCACTCTAGTTATTGATCTGAAGCCTTTAAAAATCAGGGAAAAGTGAGAGATCCCCTACTGGGGAAAGGCATACAGTGACTGATTTTTATTGCCAATATATCTACATATAGAGTAGCAACTTTCTGGAATTATGTTATCACCATTAATCCCATTAATAACTGAGATTTTTGGAGTCATTTTATGGTGAGATAATATCATGGAGACTGCTCAGCATGCTAATACTAAAAGATCGGACCAAGTTCTTTTATACATAAATAGAGCTCAAAATTCACATGGTGAGTACAGCATTCATACAAAGTGTCAAATGATAGAAAGTTCATTCACACTAGATTTATACTTGATGACAGAGTTGGAGCTATTGGAAGGGTAAGTGACAAAGAGTGTAGTCAGTAGGAAGAGTAATATGCTACTTTTGCCTCTCCAAAATTCTGAATACAAACTGTGGGGACTAACTTAAGATAGAATGGATTTTGTTCAATTAGTGTTACCTTTTCAGGACATTGCTAATCCTTCAGTCTGAATGGCAGTTTGTATGCAATGAAATTCCTGCTTTCCATAGTCCCCAACTAATAAATGAAATTAAAATGTGTAATTTATGATGAATGTTTATCAAACTGTAAACACACATTTAATTTTTTTCCATATTCATATACTATAGGCAAAGATAAATCCATCAGATAAAGTACCATAGTGATCTCTGATGGATTGATTTAAAATGCATCCCTACTGGGGCTGTAGCAATGATTGGGACAAGTTCACGATTCCCCCAAATCGGTCTGACTTCTGTTAATACCCAGGTGTGCCTGTACGTGGCAAATCTAGTAGTCAGAAAGCAGCCTCACTACTAATCCTTTTGTGTAACCCAAAGAGATCATCATTCAGGCATAAACACAACTTTTATCCAAAATTATCTATGTTTCTTAACTATGTCATCATTAAGAACTTACCTTCTTGCCAATCCTGAAATGAAGATGATGGGTGCACTCCAAAAGCAAGCCAGTGCTCTTACAAGGACTGCCTTGCCAAACCTAGAATGATTCTTTTGCCTCAAAAAAGCCACCTTGATGCAGTACCATTTTTTCATGAGCAAAGTAGGCTATTTTTAAATGTCACCTTTATCCCCAGCTAAGCTAAACAAGATCCCCTGGAACTGCCACAGAAGGGAAAAATATTCTCCATTGCTTTTTTCTGGTATGCAAGACCTAGGCATACTTATCACCTTAATTTGTGTGTGTTCACACTTTGGTGTACTTGTGTGTAAAATGAGAACATTTGCAAAGCAAACTGTACTTCTAGAATCTTGCCTGAGGGAGCTAAAGAGAAATAAAGTAAAATCTCTCCTTCCCACCAGACTCTTCTGGCCCAATAGCTGAGCTCCACCCTTCTAGGCCAGTTCCCAGAAGGCACAGCTGCAACCCCAGGAATCCATTGGGACCTAATTCCTTGACCCTCGTGTTGATGACGCAACTAGCTACAGAAGGGCAGCCTCCCTTTTGTTCCCAGAAAAGATGTTGGATCTTGGCACAGTTCTGCATGCCATTCTGAAACTAACTTTCTCTTTCAAAATTTAAATCACAGCGGTTACAACTTAGAAAACAAAATACAGCTTTTATATAAATTAATAAGATGATATTTGCAGGGTAGCAAATGTTTTGTTCAATAATAGAAGCACAGGCCTCTTATCAAAATATACAGTAGGTTCTCTCAGTTTATATGCAGCATTCTTTTTCCAAATCTTCTATTGAAGGTTCAGGAAATCAATTTTTTAAACCCATTATTTTTAACAGTTTTTCCATATAGCTTTCTAGGTCACAATTTTGACTTCTCTTTGCCAATAGTGATAGGGATATATTTTTCAGGTTTCTAAAAGGAAACCCAAGACAAGCTGTTAATTATGACCTGTTTTTCCTCATTTCAAAAAAAAGAAAAGGTGGCCGTCTTTGTCATTGGATAATTAAAAATTATAAATTCTATTTCTATAGCTCTTGCCTTGAACAAAGTACAAGTTATTTGCTTTTAATATATACCGCTGCACAGAAATCTCATCCCTGTCCAAATTATACCATTCTGAATTCTTCATCTGCGCTAAACAGCAGACTTACGAAGGATCAGTTACCTGGCATTGACTGAGCTTTGCAGGGTGCACAGATCAGAAGAGGCAGAACTGGCTGGAAACCATTTCCACCCCTAGTGAGCAATTTACTCATGATTGCTTGGGGAAAATACTGGAAATATTGCTTCTGTGTAAAGTTTGCAACTTCCAGTTGTCAGCTCTTTGCCAACAGTTATTCCCAAGTATAGCTTTAGCAACAACGCTTACCCAGGCCACTGTGATAATGGTTGGCATTCATATCCTCTTGGTGTATGCAGAGCACAGAAACCACTAATTACAGGAGTTAATTCACACCACATCCCTCTGAGGCAGGTCAGTGTGTTATCCTTGTCTTACAGCTGGAGGAAAAACTGATGGAAATTCTAAGTGGCTCGCCCCAAGCTTCACAGGTTAGTTTCATGGCCAAGATTAGAGGAAAGGGTACAGTATTAGGGTTGCAGCATGTGGGAAGCCTAGGAAATAGATGGAGAAAGAAGATAGGTCCCTGGTAGGAATTGAACCAGAGGAATTTTCTCCAAGGGGATTCTGAAGTTCAGAGAGAAACCTAACTATCCTCTTATGCACATATTTCATTGTGCTGTTTTGTTGTTGTTGTTGTTAACACAGTCTCTTACTTAGAACTAAAATAATCTCTGTAATTTTTTTTTTTTTTTTTTTTGGAGTCTTTCTCTGTCTGCCAGGCTGGAGTGCAGTGGCGCAATGTTGGCTCACTGCAAGCTCTGCCTCTCAGGCCCAAGTGATTCTCCTGCCTCAGCCTCCCAAATAGCTGGGACTATAGGTGCATACCACCACACCTGGCTAATTAGAGATGGGGTTTCACCATGTTGGCCAGGCTGGTCTTGAACTCCTGACCTCAGGTGATCTGCCCACCTTGGCCTCCCAAAGTGCTGGGATTATAGGCATAAGCCACCGCACCCCCTTTGCTCTCATTCTTCCATTTAAACACATACCACAGTGATCAGTAAGTACCATCTGAATACATTATAGGCACAGTTCAACCCTAAGTCACTTAGTCTGCATCAGCCATATGCCCCCCCAGCCAGGATCATAGCCAACATCACCCATGTACACTTGGCCTCTGCTCTGTGTTGGCCAACACTGGGCCAGATTCCGTGCAGTTTCTCCAGGCTCTGTCTTTCAGAGCCAGTCTTCCAAGGCAGGTGTGAGATGAAAAAGAGCAGGCAGAGCAGAGGAATGGTGTGCATCAGGAGGTGGACATATCCCGCTGGAGGGATCGATCTGCTCATGAAACACAATCATGGTTTCTTGGGACCCATGGGAAACACTGCCCATCTTCTATTAGCAGAAGAATTAGCTTGAGGGAAGAACTCATATCTTTTCTCTAGTTGTTATTAACTAGAATGAATTTTCATTCAAGATTCAGGCCCACTTGCTAACGGGGATTGTGTAGATTATTCAACCACCATTGATTGAATATCCACCAGGTGTCAGACATACAAAACACCAAGGAAACGATGACGAGGCTCCCCACCTCCCAGGAGCTGACCATCACATGAGGGGGACAGATGAGTAACACAATGCGGGAGCATGGTAATGAGGATCAGGACACTATGGCGCGTAAGTAGGATAGCATCATAGCACACACCACCGCGGCCAGCAGTCTTGGCAGGGCTATCTCAGGCTTAAAACTTCAACCCTAAAATTAGTAGCCCAGAAATATTGCTTCTTTGGGAACACATTGCTTTGACGTGCCCAAACATATCAAAACCATGATTATAAGCGACTGATGGACGTTATCAAGAGTTTGTTTTTGTTCATTTGTTTAATTAGCCTAAAAATTGCCTAACACTGCATCTGCTGCATGATAGGTTCACAGAAATACTAGTTCCTCTGCCCGTTGCTTTTTCTGGCTCTGCAGGAGTGTCCTGAGTAAGAAGTACCCCAAACAGCCTCCCTTCCATTTATATAGGGCAGATCTCACTAACTGAAATTCAGGAAATTCTAACTTTGGAAAACAGTACTGATGCTTTCAGCTTTGTCTACTCAAGGTATAATTTGTTGCAAATATTCTGATAACATTAATGATATAGTAATAGTTTTCATTATCTTTTACCTCTATGTTCCGATTACAGCAGTGGGCATTTATAAGTAATTCATTTTTCAAAGTGACCCTACACCAAGGTTAGAGATGGTAGAGAACTTGCCCCCACACCAGAGCAGACACTGGACCCAAGGTTTGAACTCAGGCCATGTTTTTATTGTAAGCACTTTGCTGTGTGCTTATAGAGAACAGGAGAGGTAGATGTGACACCTTCCATGAGGAAATGGACTATTATCATAGAAGAGTTATCCGTAGTCGACAACTAGAGAAGAAAGGAGATAGTTCTGCTATCCTCAATTGTGGCATAAATATTTTAAAGAAATCAGGGAGCAGCTCAATGATTACAGGCTGGCCTTGATGAGGAGAGATGACCTACATCTACTGAGGCAAAGGTGCATGCTTATCCAGAATGGGCCCAGATCAGGGAGGAGCTGGGGTGCCAGGGTAAAGAATCTAAGATCCATGTGCTAAGTTCTGAGTATGACTCATTGAAGAAAGCAGTGACCCAATAAAAACATTCTTTTATTACTTATAAATACAAAAAAAAAAGTTTAAAAGGAACCTTCTTTGAAGATCATATTTTACGAGTACCCAAGAATTCCTGAATCCGTTAGTCAACGCGATTGCCGTTACTCATTGACTACTTGCCCGTGTCAGGCACTTTGCTAAGCCCATTATTTTCATCACCTATTTCTCACAGAACACTATTGAAGATGTTATGATTTTTCCCATTTTACAGATGAGGGGCCTAAGGAAAGAACAGTTTTTTTTAATTGTAAAAGTCATACAGATAGAATTTGAACCCATGCAGGCTGGCACCAGAGCCCCCATACTTAACCCTTCCTGCAGTGTGCTTCTAAATAGCCCATCTAGAACCGCTGTCCAACCCCTGCACCTGAGATCACCAGCTAGGGATGCTTGCCATTCTTCCCAGGCAGTTCTATTTGAGTAGTCTTCCCTATAACATAGGAAACTTATGTTCACTGGACTTGATACTGGCTCATTTATTTTCATAAAAATGTACAGGATGGGTTGAACAGAGGAGACCAGAAACGAAAAACAAAAGTCATTTAAGAGATTATTTCTATAATCCAGAAGTGAGTGAGTAGACCTTGAGAAGAAACGTTTTTGAGAGGCCTTGCAAAGGAAGAAATGATGATTTGGAATTAAGATAACATTTAGAAAAAGAAATATGCCTGTGGTCGGTCTTTAGCCAGGAGCTAATTATTAACGCTGTAGAAACGATGGAGGTCTTAAGCTTTCACACATGATTGGAATTGATGATGCCGTCTGTCCACTGTCACTTTTTTAAAATCAACGGGTAATAAAATTTGGAAAATTTTGAAAATTACAAAATTACATATGCTATTGATCATGAACTATTAATATGTAAATATGCTTAGAGTTCAAAGCTGTTCCTTTACATTTTATTCAAGTACATTGTATGTCTTTGGTAAAACATCAGTCTGCTAGCCAGTGCCTCTCACTCGTCAGAGACTATCCTCTCCAAATAAAAACACTGACAAGAACATTCATAAAACTGATGGCAACAGAAAGAATTTAAAGTCTACTTACTCTCCTGTGCCCAGCCATCTCTTTATTAGACACAGCAGGGGTTGATGTTAGAGGGCAATAAAAAGTATCAATTGATTGCCCGAATTACTGTTACTCAAAATTCGGTAGAAACTTAGTTGATGACTTAAAAGTGAATTTAAAATGTGACCAATATTTAGGAAAATACTTCCCATTTCACAGAATGGGAAATTTTACATTTCACATGTAAAAACATAGTTGCATGTCTATAGTTTAGATACACAAAACATTCATTCATTCTTTTGTTTATTCTTTACTCATTTAATTTATTGCAAATGCATGCGCCAGGCTTTGTCCTAGATTCTGGGATGGGGTAGTTACCAAAAATGTCTCTGCTCTCCCAGAACCTGTAGCCACATAAACCACCTCCCAATAAGAGTCAAAAAATTCTCTGTGGAGAGATTCAGTTAATAGAAGTCTCCATTTTATACACGCTAGGTAAATCTATGTATCAGTTTGTAATGAACCACTTCGTCTTCTCTGCTTTCTAAAATGCACAGCTGATGTAAAGTCTAACACAGCACTTCTGAAATACATTCCTCCTCATAACTGCTCTGCAAGATGAACTTTTTTTTCCCAACTCTTATTTTAGGTTCAGAGGGTACCTGTGCAGGTTACATGGGTAAATTACATGTCACTGAGGTTTGGTGTACAAATGATCCCATCACCTAGGTAGTAAGCATAGTACCCAATAGGTAGTTTTTCAACCGTTCCCCAGAAAAAGCGTTCGCCAGTTAAACGGCAAAGGAAAAAACTTGATAGTACATGTTCTCACTGGAAATTAACAATGAATGTTAGCTTAGCGAAAATTTGAAATTCATGTAAAATCAATAAACCTATGTTTTGAAACTAGCCTTTCCCAATGTGTTTGACTGTGGGAAACTTTTTTTAAGAGAAACTCTTACTAGTACCCCAAAAGCACATGATTGAGCACTGTACATGATCTTGTTTCTACTAGGCTGGATGCCACCTTCCCGCATCCATGCCACTCTCTTCCTCCAAGACCCACCGCAAGCAGAGTCACAGATGGGCCACTCTATTCCGAGGTTAAATTTTCCAGTTCATTTGGTAAATCTCCCAAAGGTTTCTCATCAGTCCTCAGGGTGCACTTCAAGCTTTCCCAAAAGTGAGCTCCTAGATGAATCTAGCAACTAACTGCCAAGTTTTAAGACAAGGCTTGTCAACTCCAAGTTGCACGGTTTTTAGTGCAGTCCTAAGCTTTGATTTGAAGGCTCTCACATCTCTTTTCCACCCTGTCCTACCTATTCTTCATTTACATAGGTAGAGCACAAAAGTCTCTGGTGTTTTCATCTGTAACAGTACACCAGGAGATTTTGGTGCAAAGATATGATTGTGGCTGCCCGGAGCAGTGCAGTGGTGGTAATCAGTTACTGGGTTGTTCTGTCTGATTTGTAGGAATTCAGTTAAATTGCACTGCCTATATTACAGACTTTTAAAATCTGCAGTCTGGTTGACTTGCGGGTTACCCTAATAATTGAGAGTTACTGTATATGAAGATGACAATCCTGACCGACATTTTAGGACATACTCCTTAAGCTAGCTCTGCATCAGGTGCAAATTTATAGTACCTAGGGCCTTAGGACCAGACAGCCCATGTTGTGTTCACCTCCTGACTCTGTCACTTACTATATATGTGACCTTGCTAGTTAATTAACTTATGTGTGCCTCAGTTTTCCCATTATAAATGTTTAGCCCTCTGGTCTAGATTGGAGAATAATGTAGGAATGATCACCTGTTGGTTTTATCTGAATTAATATACTAACACATCTCATAAGACTATAATGAGTTTAATACATATAAAATGCTTAAAACAGTAGTATGGCACAGAGTCAGTGTTCAATTAGTATTATTATAAATTCTGTTGAACTGAGCATCCTCTTATTACCAAGTTTATTCCTTACGGAAAGGCTGGCCAGGGGTTGATAGGAAATTGGCATCTATGCATGAAAAGCTTAAATTTGGGCTTCACTGACACAATGCTCCAGTTACCTCACTTGAAGGGTCCAAATTCTATATGAATCGCAGTACCCAAAAGATATGCTTCTGAAAAAACACAGACCCATAGACATAACCACAGATACACACATACACCCTACAAGAGGTGCTTTTGTAAAGACTCCATTTAAGAGGAAATACTCTTCTGGTAACTGATAATTTACCTCTCCCTAACCTCTATAATGTACAAATTCTGTTTTGCAGATTCACATTTTTTGTATACTCAGTTTTCTTACAGCTTAACAGAGATGCATAATGCTTATTCTCAGAGGTCCATCCCACTGCTGCTAGCTTCAGCACACTAAGATACGCCTGCTGACTTCCCTTTTTCTAAGGCTAGCTTGGAGGCTGGCCAGTTCCACTTTAGAAGAGACCTTGATGTTAGTCTCCAAGGGTTTGCAGCTTCTAGCCCGGCCTATTAAAATGTGTTCTGGTTATAACCCAGTAATTTAGCTGATGAATAGCATATATGACGTACTTGACTGATATTTTCCCTTTTTATCTGGCTGGGCCATTGTGATATGACCACAGCCACAACGTGGGTTATGCACCATGAAAGACTAAGCAACCCAGAATTGGACATTGGGTCTCCACAACCTATGGCTCCTTTACTATCAAATCAGCTTTCATGCAGCGTTCCGGTCTGTGCTGGAGAATGGTGTGGCGGTACTCAGTATTGGTTTGAACTTTACGTGAATCAATTTATTTTGTGTAGGAGGACTTCAGTTCATCACTAATCTTGAGAACTAAAATGAGTGTAGATCTGGTGGAATGCATCTGTAAAAGCAAGAGAGATGCCCAAATGCCCTGGCCATAGGCACTATATATGGGCTTAAATAAATAAATTAAGAAACTCATTTCACATAGGCCACCTAGCAGTCATGAGATGTTAATGACTTTTAGTCACTGCCAACCTGGACAAAATTCAAGCCAATGACCTACGGGTGAAAGGCTCTATATATCCCATTACCAATCCCCTGAGCCATCCAGTCGCCCCTGACAAGGTATTTTATCATACCGAGTACAGTGCGGTACAATAGTCCAAATTCCTATACTGTCAGAAAATCTTCTACTATTTAAAATAAAAGAGACCATGTTAAAGAGAGGCAGAAACCCTAGTTTTTCAAATACAAGAGTCATTTCAATTAAAAAACATTTGAAAGAAGGAGACGAGTATGTATACACGCATATATAGTGTTGAAAATTTTAATTCTAGTATTTTTTCATCATGTTTACTCCACTGAATATTTGATTCTGCCTCTGGATATTCAGTAAACTGTCATATTTTGGAGTTCCATTAAAAAAGTCATTATTTTTAGTTTAACATTTGAAAAAAATAAATAAATAAAACGGATTCGTTAAGCCCATGGTGCTTTCTTTCCTAGCTTGTTTTTAAGTGTCATAAATAAATGACTTAAACGTCCCACAAGACGAATGTGCTTTAATCATCTAATGCACTCATTTATCCTAAGCCTTAACCTTAGTCCTAAATTAAGTCTGTTGCAAAAACATAACTTCATCTAAAAACACCCATCAATCCTACATGGTTTTGATAAGCACATTTTAAAAACATAAACAATCAGACAGTTGTCAATCTGGGTGAAGCCCAGTTCCATTTAAGAGTTATTCACCAGCAGCTATATTTTACGCCCACACCACCAACAGAATTATAAAAAAGAATTGCTGGTATTTGGGCCTTTGCTGGGAGTTTATATTGTGAAATTGTGGGATGTGGAAGTACAGTTTATAAGAATATAAAATGAAACAAAGACTAGACAAAAGATAATCCTCATTCCAAATCAGATACATTCTGTTTTTGTTTTTGGAAAGTATTAATAATTTGACAGTGCTGTAAATACATTAAAATTTTATGATCCCATATTTAGTAAATTGCATGTCATGCCTTTGATTAATTTTCATTTGTTCATGGTCCTAAAAATCTGTCAAAGAATCTGGCTGCTCAGAGCTCATACATGAGTAATGATCACCGAAAGGTTTGGTGTAAGGAGAAATGAAGTGAAAATGTCATGGAATAAACACTTGACTAAATTGGGTACTTAATATCTCATAACTAAGAATTCACAGAATTTGGTGAAATCTTAGCTTTGACAGGTGCCCACTTTAATTTCAAATTAATTCTTATGTCTTTCATTTGCCAACGGTACAACTTTCACAGTAGGGCAAAGAAAACCTTCCCATTTTCCACTGGCTTCCTTGGGTTCTGTAGAATGATTACCACAGAGCCCCTTGGGGTATTGAATGCTTCCCTCAACCCCCAACTGGGGCTTTAAAATTTTTTAAAAATAGATAAGAGCATTCAGCAAATAGCTACATTGAGAATAAACTCAAAAATTATCACCGAGGCCCTTCCTCTGCCACAATTTGTCAAATCTGCTGATAGGAAACAAATTCTATTCATAAAGATTTTATTTGGAGGGGGGGTGCTCTTGTGATTTGGTAGCAATTCAATTATAGTTTTGTGAGATAGTGAGCCCAGAGAGGGAATCCAGACTGACAAGAAATATGACAGGACAGTTACAGAGTGTTTATGCAATTAAACTTTCACTGACAATACCTGCAGAATGATGAATGCGTGGGCGGAGGTATGTGAGCACAGGCAATGCCCCACAAGTATTGCCCATTTTTCATTATTATACAACTGTTCAGATCTTTCAAGAACAGACTGAAGGGAGGTGGAAAAGAGAGTGCTGTTCTGCAGCATGTTAACCAAATGCCTTTTTAAAAATCCCCTCCCTCCAATGGGTCTTGATGTGCCAGGTGATAAAAGAACATCTATTTTAGAAAAATGTTTCGAAAAGATTAAGATTTACCCTGAGCTTGACATATATTAATTTTGGATACCAAAAGAGGTTTTTATTCTTTTTTCTGTCTGCAACTTTATATCACTTCCCAACTGATAGAATAGTGCATAATTAAACTGTTGAGTTATTCATTTTATGCAAGCAGGTGCAAAGGGCACTATAAAAGTAGGATTTTACTGATGGTAGATTAAGAAAGAAAGGAGAAACTTAAAAGCCTTTTGTAGAGAACCACAAAAGCTTACAGACAAGATTAATTTGGTTGGGCAAAATCTGTATTATATGCCTTGGTCTTCCAAAGATATATGAAATCAGGAAAGTTGCAGGATTGCAGAGCCTCTAGGAGACTAAGCAGAGGTTTTCAAGTTAACAACCCTTATTTGGGGTCTTTGTGTGAGACTATCAGTTTTTGGTGAGCTTTGGGGTTTTTTAAAACAAGGTTTTTAAAACAAGTGTTTAGCCCAATGTCTTAAAAAAAAGCTTTCAGTTAATTTGTGTAGACTTTATCATAGCAAAATCAGCAGTGCCCAGAATAACAACTGAACTTGTAGCAAAGTGAATTCTTTCAGATCCCAGAGCTTGGATGATTCATTGTGTGGAAATGAGAGCAAAAACAGTTCTAGCTTGTGGCACAGAAATGCAGAGCGCTGAAGTGAAAAAACACATCTTCCTTAATATTTGTGCATAGATTGAAATTAATGAGATTTACTGGAGTAAAGGAATTATATCCATCCTTCAACTGTTCATTCACTGATTTTGACCCTGGTAAGCTACTTTGTTGTTTTTGTTTTGTTTTGCTTAATGATTTGTGCTTCTTTGTTAACATTCTTATTACTTTGGGGGACTCTAAAAGTCTTGAATTTTTACATGGAAATAATCATCTGTTACGACCAATCCCTGTTTTTGCTTTCTGTAGTTGGGTCCAGACCCAAAGTCAGAAAGCTACAGTTGCATGTCTACCTAGATGACTGTTTTCCTGGACTGAGTTTGTGGTTCATTGTTGACCTTTCACATACCCTTGTGGAGATCATTATAGATCAGATTCACATCTAGAGACTACGTTTACATGATCCCATCAATGTGGCAAATTCGGTGAAATAACTAGTCACTTCAATAGCAACAAAACTCAGTCAACCTTATTGTACTAGGAGTTGACCAGCCATTTCTATCAAAATGATCAATCCAGAAGTCCCACACAAACAGTAGCGTACAGACCAGTTTCTTGTAATTATCTCTTTTGCCCAAAGAGCTGCACTCTGACAGCCAAAAAAGGGCCTGATTTTGTCAGCTGTGATTCTTAATATGCACTAAAATTGACAGTTAAAAAATATTGTTTTCACATTACTTAGGTGTTAAAATTACACAGTGGTGTTCCTTTATTTTCAAAAACCAAACCTAATCCTGTTAATTCAAAGTGAATAACAAACAGGACTAAGACTTTTTCCCAAGTTGTTACATTTATTCAACCTGCTTGTGTTTTGTTCTTCATCATAATTATTTCCAAGTCAAATCTGCACTGATTTCCTTGCGGACCTGCGTACCTCTGACTAACTTAAAGAATTGAGCTGGGATAATTCACACAATTCCTCAGGGGTCATGTTCACTGTTTTTTTTCAAGGACATTTTTATTACAAAGCTGATGAAATTTGCATATTAATTCATTTCTTTCAATTTTTTAAGATTAAATGTTGTCAACATGTATCAGTGCAAGGCTCTGACAGTGCTGATGAAATGGGTCAGTCAAGCTTGAACATTTAGAGTAATGCAGCCATCTGCAACCCCCTCGCCCCTTGTGGAGTTCCGTGCTACCATTGCAACTTGATTAAAAAAAGTTTTATTCAATGCAGGATATTAAAACATTATCTAAGAAATGATATGTGTTAGTCTTTCCATTTACTCAGAAAGTGAATTTGACAACAAAACTGATCTAAGGAGAGCTGTGCTGATTTGGAGTTAGTGTTCTGTCAATCTTAATTAAACAACAGCCAAAAAGCCCCCCAAAAAGTTTTAAATTTAGTGAAAGGACCTTAGGAGGGAACCTGCGTATAACATTTCCTCTCCTGGTGTGATTTAGTAGTCAAAGGAGCTCTTCCCATTGGTATTCTACGCAAGAAGTGATAATGGGGAAGCTGATAAAATGTATAGAATGTCAAAGATTTGCTGTAACTTATTTCTTCACGGGTAGACCTGCCCTTTATTTTTTTACAAAGCTAGTAAACATGAACATGCATTGGTCAGATCTAAAGCTGTCACAAAATGGTGCCAGTGTTTACATGGAGATCTTCATTTCTGTCTACATTCCCAACTTGAACATTAAGTTACATTGGTTTATCCAATTTCCTTACAGTCAAAACAACATCTTTCCATCAGATACTCTAAAACAGCAAGACCACCTAAATGAGGAATCCCTTTAAGTGTTGCATCGCCTTTCTACGTGACCCCTGATGGCTTTTCCAGATCATTTCTTTCTCTGTGTCTGCTTTTATGATAGAAGCCTCTTTGTGGCTTCATGTACATCTTCTACCATCGTGTATACGAGGCCTTTAATAGCTTCCAAAGGCCTTGCAAAGAAAAATATTGCCTGGCTGTTGAGTTTAGGCAACAAGGAATCCTACCACCACATCAGTTCTGGCCATACAACTAACTGAAGTACCTCCACATCACAAAAGGTTACTTCCTGTACTTTGAGGTTCTTCTGCGACGACCTCACAGAACCACATCACCCATCTTTTTGATTCCTAACTCTGCTTTCAGATGGTCACCCTCGAGGGAGCTTCCATAATAATTCACAGTATTTTTTAAAGTATTTTCTTTGAATATAATTTATATGTAAATCTGGTCATATACAACCATATGAGAGACTCTGACTTTCAAGGTTGTTACCCTTTACCAATGCACATCCACTGTTTAATTCCTAGTTGTAGCCTTGTTATATAACAACGTTAGTTAGAAAACTTTGTTTCCCAAAGTGAAAATAATACACTGTCTAGTATTAAGAGAACAACAGAAAAAGGTGGTCTCAAAAATGGTTTTATCTTGATTTTGAATTAAACTCCAAAACTCATATTGGATTGAAAAATCAAAATCAGACTTCACATTGTCAAGTTGGAAAATGTCAGATATGAAATATTTAAACTGTGGAATGCAGTCTTCGACTTTGGGTTATAAAACTTTAATTTTGTGAGTTGGTAGCACTCCAATAGTTCAATATTTTTAATTCTACAAATCCATGTTTATTAACTTTCAAGGTTTAAACAGTATCACCAAGTCTATTGAAACTAAATTATTCTGAGTTGTGAGAGCTATAGGGTAGCTATAATTTGTTTTCTATTTCTACATAAGTGACAAAGACAAAAGAAAGAACAAATAAAAGGAATTGATTGCCACAGCAATCCCTTTTTATACTTTCAAAATGACCTAAAACTTTAGCTGATCATTAAAGCAAAGATTCAGGTCTGCATAGCTTTAACTGTGAGGTTTCCCTGCATAAGTCAGGTAGCACTTAATGTAGGGTTACCCTATGTCGTTAAAAAATGACTTCCATTATCTTATTGTTGAGCAGTTGACTGTATTCCTCTCGAAGAAGAAATACTACTTTCTTTTCTTCTCTTTATTTAGGAACAGTTTTGAAAACCTCTACCTTGATATCATGATTAGAGTACCAAAATTCCTTGTTAATAGCAGTAATAACTATTCATCTTCCTCCAGTTAGTACTCTTTCTCGTAACTCCCCACATTTTAGTATTTTTCTATTCCTAATGGTTATCTAACCTGTCGCTGTTCATTTGTTAATGTATTTAGCATTTGCTCACCACCTACTATGTGCTAAGTAAATGAAATCTTTTAATGAGACAATAGTGGTGGCCCAAAAAGAACCCTGGACTAGAAAAGTAACCCGCATTCCACTTCTGGTTCTGTCTCTGCCAACTGGCTTGCCTTAAGAATGTACCTTAAACACTTTGAGCCCACCTTCTTCACCCACAAAATGAAACAAGTATTTATTCACATGGTTGTTGGGCCATCAACAGACATAATAAACACAAGAGTGCTTTAAAAAACATGAAGGTTTCATTTTAAAAGCTCAGTAGCGTAACACATTCAGTAAATAGTGCAGCATTATTATTTGGAGGTTGTCTTGTGATTTTTATGTTTTCATAGGTGGACAGCAGCCTCCTGGATTTTTATACTCTAATACCATATCCATAGCAGCTGCTGTTGACTTCAACATCCAAGTTAGATTATCCGATGAAATTCATTCCTCCACCTAACTAAATTTCTATATAATTTAGTTTGCTTCCAGGAAAGGAAAGTACATTTGCTGTAAACCCAAAGTCCTGGTTGCTAGTAAGAACATTCGGTATGTTTTGTTTCCTGCTTTTGTTTCATATATAATATATATGACTTCATGATGATTTGTTCAGGGAAGAGAAGTTGAGGAGTTATCCCTGCATCTAGAATCTGCTGAACATGCGCTGCAAAAGCATTACTTACTTCTGAGTTGCCCAAATCAATTTGGAATACCAAGTGACTCTCCTAAGGGCTGTTTCTCCACAAATTTATGAACTACCAGTTCATGTTTCTTTTTTAATGATACATTCAGTGATGGGCCTTTTCTGAGCTTTACAAAGCCTGCTCTTTCTTCTACTTCGTGTCTATAAAGCCAGCTACGGCTGCCTGTTGGCCTATTCTGGCTCTGAAATTCTTCAACTTTAGAATGCAGGAAAATCTTGCCATATTAAAGATTCTTGTCACCACCCCTCGATATCCAGATGCCGGGTGACATCACTGAGACTTTTCTGAGCTATCCTTGCCATCTAAATAAGCCTACTACCTATGTCTGTCAGACAGCAGTACTGTTCAAATTCAAGGCTGAATTTGCCCCCAGGCAGCTTGGACTCGCTCAGCCAGAGCTTACATAACAGAGAATAATATCATCCAGGGGGTTGGCAGAACTTTTGTTCTTGATTAGGATGATCACAAGTTAAGTTGAACCGGTTTTGAATGATTTATTCTCCAAAACAGAAGAGGCTTGCCTTCATTTTTCAACATATAATTTAATTATGAGGGCCGGGGAAAAGTTGGGGGCAATGTGTTTATGGCACCAATACAAATAAGAGTTCAGTCTTTACTAACATGCTAGTTAAATAAGCAACTAACCCACTCTCCAAAAATAACTAGATCAGATTGAACCTTTAATCAGTCTTCTTAAATGGTGATGGGAAACTACAGTAACCTGATACCCAAGATGACTGAAGAGAAGCGTGTCTCGAAGTTGTCACTTATCTGCTGACTGTCTAAAGCTTCCTAAAGAATTACACATTCGTGTACATTACAAATTTTCTTCCTTTTTTCCACCCAGTATTTATAGACTTCAATATTAATCATGACGAGTGAGATTTTAATAATAGATTGTTAAACGTGCTAAAGAACTGTGTAGCTAGTTCTTTAACCTAGCATAGGCAGGGTTATTAGACATTCTGGTTTTTCTCCTCAATGTGTCTTTGTCTCAAATGGGTCTAATTATAAGTGATGAAATGAAATTTCCATTCTGGAAGAATTCTATAGTCTTACTATTTGAGAAGGGTATCTTCTTTCTTCTATACTTTCAATGGATAGAGACTCTTGCAGCTCATGCATCCGACGGTCTGCAAAGCCCTGGCCAGAGCTGGGCAGGCCACAGTGAAGAGCTCAGATGCAGACCTGCCCTCGAGGAGCAAGGGTTCTGGTGAGGCACTGACAGTAAATGACAAGTCGTCACTCAACCGTCACAGGGCTAGGAAAGATAACTACAGGTACCAAGAGACATACAGCATATGACCTCCAGAATTTTCAGAAGATAAATATTAAACGTTTTTATTCTGCTTTAGGAACACAAAGGTTTTTTAAAATTATGTGAGTAAACAGTCTGTGGCTTTTGCTATGAAACTGGGTGGTTTCCATGTTCTTTTGAAGGGGAATGTGAAGTCTTGGTTATCTCATTCATCATAGCTTAACTTCTTTCGAGAGAGAGATCACATTAAAGCTTTTTGCCTCGCCAGCCCTCAGAAGATGCTCACAGGGTGCTCTAGGAATACCTTACGTTGTAAAATAATTTTACTCCCAAAGAAGATAAATCACATTTTCAGAACTCAAACATTTTCTCATCATTTTCAGTGTCCACGTGCACCTTGTTTTTTAGGTCATTCTGAATTAGTAATACCTTCCCCTAAATGTTAGCTTTAAAAACCCCTGCCATACTTCCTTTCCTCAGACAGGTTTCACAAAGGAAACTGAAATATTCTACCCAAATTCCCTATTTAAAATAATCCTTTGCATAAAGAACATTTATAAGAAACTCCATTGTAATGTTCAATTGAATTGATCTATAATTAATCAATAGTGGAGACTTGGCTAAATAAATGAAGGTAAACCATAGGTTAAAATATTATGCTGCCATTAAAAAGAATGCTGAGGATGTACATGTTCAGATATGGAACCCGGTTTTCAAGCTATCCAGCAGAAAAGGGCAGGACACATATTGGTTGCTGTCATTTATGCACCAAGTGAAAGCAGGTGCAGACACATGTGCTGCATGTGGATAAGAATCTCTGCAGGGACACATAGGAAACACAGAGGTGGCCTGTGAGACGGACCCTAGGAAATCTCAGGTGAGAGTTGGGAGGGAGGCTTGTTCTCGCCGTATACACCGCTGTGCAGTTTTAACGTTTTTTCAAAAACATGTGCATGTGTTAACTTTCATTTTAACTTTTTTAATTGTTAGAAAATATCGAACATTTAAAAGCTGGAACAATCAATAAATCATTTTAAAATAAATATCATTAAAACCAACCAATCAAGTAAAAGGGAGATAATTTTCTTAATTATATTTTTATCTCACGGTGGATCCTTTTGTGATGAAAACAACCCTGCTAAATGGTAAATTTGCATTGGCAATAGATCGGTTTTTCTGAAACCAAAGTGCTCTCTCTGAGTAAGTTCTGGGAGCTCAGGAAAAATTATTTGCACTGAATCACCAAGCAGTTAGCTCCTCCAGCCTTGAAGACAGAAAAGGCGCCAGGAAAGAGGCTGCATTCGTGGACAAGGAGAAAAGCGAATCAGAATGCAGCCCTGTAACCTCTGGCAACAAATAGTACTCAATGTGAAATGGGCACTAATAGAACATTCAATGCTGAAACCCTTTGCCTCGGCCAGAGTAATTAGAACTGTAATTCAGATTTGGGATTTTTCTCCAAGGTTTCACAGCTTATGAAGTCAGCAGAACAGGGTTATTAAATCATAGCCTAGTACCAAGTCAAAGACATTTTTTTAAATGTAGAAGGCAGGGAAAATGCAAGCAGCAGCTGAGCAGTCCTGTGGGTGAGGCGATGAACCCACACACGGCACAGCTAATGACCTGTTTTAGGGGCACAGCTCATATATTCCAAATAACAGGGGGGAAAGAATTCCAAATAGCTTAACATCATTAAACCCAAAATGCTATTGGATCCTTCCTCTGTGGCATCATAAAATACCTTATCCAAGTGGAGAAGGGATACGCTTACTGTAAATCATGGAAAGTTTATGCCACCCCAGATGCAAACTTCATACTAACTTGTTCACTCTGGGGAAGGTTCATGGGTTTGCTTTGTTTGGGGGTTTGGCTTGGTTTTTTTAAAGCAATAATAGTCTTTGTAGGATGGCTGCCGTGTCAGCATTTATCTTGAAACTCATGGATATGAGTTCTGACTGGAGTCACCTTTCTGACAAGTGTTATTGCGACTGTGTTTTATATCCCTGTTCAGAATGGTTTCTAATGATAATGCTCTGTCTACCTCGCTGCTTCACACTAAATTATAGATGCCACGATGACAGGGCAAACTGCATCCCAGTGCAGAGCTCGACTCCCTCTGTGTGATGTCAGTGCCTCCACCCTTCTGTGCCTGGAATTAAAAATGGGGAGCGAAGATATGCAAAACATTTGTGCTTAAAAATAATGTTCTGTCAGTTATTAAACAAGTGATATTTCATTTAATCAGCTCAAGGGATTATTTTAAATGAAAAGGCAGAGAGGATGATTTTATTAACACATTCCTGCCCTAGAGTCCTACTGTAATAATTCTTTACCTGCCTAAATTAAAAAGTTATAATTCAGTCTGTCTACAGGAAGAAGTTCTGGGTGATTGGATTTTATTAGTTCTTTGATTTTTAGTTGCTTGCAAATGGAGGTAAAGGCTGAAAAGCTTATCCTATAGCAGTGAGAATGTTTTAGCTACTTAATAAATCACCCCTTCTCTAGACAGTGATTGTGTCCAGGACTTATAAAGCAAGTGTGCTTCTGAACGCAGTATTTTATTGAAATGGGGTTGGTCTGACCAATCCAGGTATATATTTGAACTTCCCTGCAATTCATTCTACCACATGTTTAAACCCAGTGTGGAAGATTTAGCTACTATCCAAAATATGTTTCTTAATGTTATTTAATTGTCAAGTACCTATAAAGCGCCATCTAGGATCTGGAGGAAACAGAGATACAAATGAGTACAATTACATTCCTGACCTTAGTGGAGCTTATAGTCTAGTAGGAGAAGCATCCATGTGAACAAAGAATTTAAGGGCATCTGTGAAACAAAGGGGAGAGGAGAGGAGAATGAAATAGCTGATTTGCGGGTTCCATTACCTACCCTGTCCTAGTGCAAGGCAGCACCATCACTGTAATACCTTTCATGAGTATGGTGCTGCACAGCCTACCAAGTATTTTCGAATACATGCTCATGTTTGTCCATTTGAGTTCCAATCAACCCTGTGAAGTTAGGACTGTCTTTATTATTTCCATTTTACAAATGAGAAAACTTCAAAAACAGAGAAATAACATAATTTTGCTTGATCATTGATCTCATGATTTAAACCTGAACTTCAAAGTCTGTCCTCATTAAAGCATAGATTGTTAACCTGCAGGTCTGTTTGGCCATCCCGTATCGAGAGGAACACTATATGCAAAACTGTGTATGGATGTGTCATTGTTCTTGAAAAAGGGATTTGCTTAAATTCTCAGAGTGGACCCTGACTCTAAAAGACAGTGGGAATTACTGTTTCAGTAGAATCCTTCGTTAATTTTTAGATCCTTGGCTTTTCATTAATGTCACTAATTTGTTTTAATTTTTTCTAGAGAGTGGGGAAGATGTCACAACAATTTTGGTTTGTTTTGTATTCAGACACAGTTCCACTCCCAGCCACCTTTTGTGTTACAATTTCTATGCAGGAGTATTTAGGGCAACTCTTTAAAGGCCTGTTCCTTCACTCATTCATTCATTTATCCATTTAACAAGTTTTTGAGTATTTCCAGTGCTCATACTAAATCAGTCTCTACCATGAGGTACAATTTGCGATTAGGTCATTGGTTCATTTGTTTATTTAACCCAAATTCTGTGTGCAAAGATATCTACCAAATGCTTTGGAGGCTACAAAGATGAATAAGAAATGGTATCTGCCCTCAGGGATCTTACAATCTAGTAAGAGATGGATGTAGAACCAACTATATCAGAAGCAAAACAAAATTGAGATGCTGTGGTAGAAAAAATGTAGATTATCAAACTGTTCAGCCTTCTAGAGAAGATGTAAGATAAAAACTGGAGAACTTTCTGGAAAAGTGCCTAAAAGGAGTATTTTCAGTTCCTTTCAGAAGTAGCTCTCTAGAGAGGCTGTCCTCTGTTCCATGTTAATTGTGATGCTCTTTCAAATTCTCTTTAAACATGCAAATGGTATTGGTCATCCAGTTATTGCTCTCACCCAGTATCAATAGTTATCCCTGTCCCTTGGACAGAATTATCTTGGCTATGTAAGAAGGGAATTCAGCCAAAAATGCAATTGGTGGGAGAGTGGCTTTCTATTGCATTTGGAACATACTCCTATCATTTTCACTCATTTTCAGTGCTTTTGATGGATCTCTCCAGTTGGAAAGAACTCAAAACCAATTTCAGTGCAGATGCAAATAATCCTAACAAATTATTCTATAAATACACCACAAATAGCAATACTTTGTGAGGTTAATAGCTCTTACTTATCAAATAAGGGAACTGAAAAACAGAAGTTGGGTCCATGTGAGGAAAGTGGATTGACTCTGAATCCAGAGACCTGTTTGGTTCTTCTGGTCGACATGACTTTTCTATGTATAACCTAGAACAACACTGACGTTCAATGGATTGACTCATAATTCACAGGGGTTCTTATCTTTTTAAGAGTAACTTGTCATTTGCTTGCTCCTGTTCTAGATATGTATGTGGAACCTGAAGGGGAGAGGGTGGGAGGGCAAGGAGATAGAGACCTCATCTAACCCACATTAGACAAGGAGTGAGAATAGAATCAACTGCCTAAATGGCAGACTTGTGTTACAACCACTCTTGTCAATAAGGATTGAAGGAGCTGGGGGTGCGAGTTGATGTACATTTTCTTCTTTGAAAATAAGCCCTACGTTGATAATTCTGGGTGTAAAATATCCACCTGACAATTTCCACTTAAACTAGAAGATATAAGCCACATTCTATGGCTTTATATATATATCTGTATCTCTCAAACTTTCCAATTGAATTAGGACTTTTAGTTTAATACAGCAGATAATGAAATGCAAACTCCATCCTGAGTCAATATATTTCCTTTGGAAATCGCATTAGATGGAGGAGGGAGTGGGGGAACAGGATTGGGGCAGAAGAATTCCTGTACTATTTAATGTACAGCTTGCAAAATTATAGTCAAAAGATACATGTTCTTTTTTTTTTTTGAGACGGAGTCTCGCTCTGCCGCCCAGGCTGGAGGCAGTGGCGGGATCTCAGCTCACTGCAAGCTCCGCTTCCCGGGTTCACGCCATTCTCCTGCCTCAGCCTCCCGAGTAGCTGAGACTACAGGCGCCCGCCACCTCGCCCGGCTAGCTTTTTGTATTTTTTAGTAGAGACGGGGTTTCACCCTGTTAGCCAGGATGGTCTCGATCTCCTAACCTTGTGATCTGCCCGTCTCGGCCTCCCAAAGTGCTGGGATTACAGGCTTGAGCCACCACGCCCGGCCAAAAAGATACATGTTCTAATGAATAGTGTTATGACATTAAATTCCCCTTGGCTGGGCGCAGTGACTCATGCCCATGATCCCAGCACTTTTGGAGGGTGAGGTGGGATTGCCAGAGACCAGGAGTTTAAGACTGGCCTGTGCAATATAGTGAGACCCCATGTCTACAAAAAAAAAAATAATAATTTTTAATTTAAACAATTTTCAGGCTTGGTGGCGTGTACTTGTAGTCCCAGCTACTTGAAAGGCTGAGGCAGGAGGACTGCTTAAGCCTGGGAAGCTGAGGCTACAGTGAGCCGTGATCATACTGCTGCACTTCAGCTTGGGCAACACAGCAAGACCCTATCTCTTAAATAAATCATTGATTCATTCATTTATTCATTTATTCTCATAAGTCTTAATTTTTCCGGGATCAGGGGACTTGCTTTCCAGGTTAAGAAAATCCTGGTTTAAATTATAATGTTATCATTTATAATGGTTAAAATCTACAACTATCATGAATGGGACGCAATAATACATGATGATAAAATTAACAACAACAACAATAATGGCAATGCACAGGGAGACCTTCCTATGTGCCAGGCCCTGTACATGTATTATCTGGTTTGTGCCAGGCCCTGTACATGTATTATCTGGTTTAATTCTTACCAAATCCTTTGAGGTAGGAGCTATTATTAACACCATTTTACAGGTGAGTAAAAAGTCTCAAAAAGGCTAAATAACTCATCTCAAGATCACACACCAGTAAGCAAGAGGGCCAGGATTTCAACCCAGTAGCCTGACCCCAGAACCCGTGTTCTCCTCCACCACTCTGTACCAAGAGCAGGGACTCTAAAGTCAGGCACACTTGACTTTGAATCTCATCTCAGAGCTGGGAAACCTTGGACAAGTTATTTTACTTTCTAAGCCTCCATATCTTTATCTGTAAAATGGATATACAGTAATAAGACCCACTTCAAAGGACTATGTGAGGATGAAAGAAAACCCGTAGAAAAGCACAAAGTAAAACCCTGTATTATGGCCCATTACCTTGCATACAAATATTCGGTGAAATCTAGAGAATCTTTAGGAATAAAGAATGGAGTCATGTGATAACAAATTGAAGTGACAAACTAGATGGCTAATAAAAGTTATGAAAGTGTGTGTACATATAAATTGTAATGTGTGTGTACATATAATTTTTATCTCTGCAGATTACTCAACTTTTTTAAGTTCTTATAGCAATAGAATTATAACTAAAAATTATTAAGTGTGAATTTAAAAATTTAACATGGGATTAACTGACTAGATCACTCTCAGAATTTAGAAATTGGAGGTAAGGCTATGGTTGTAGTTAAGACGTTATTTTACTTCTCCATTGCATTACAATTGATTGTGTAAAAAAATCTCAAATATAAAAATAAAAAGTAGTTCATGCATAAAGCATGATGCCCTCAAGCATATTAGATCTGTTTATCTCTTTGTTTAAAATGAATGCTACCTGGTATAGTTTACATAACATGGCAGGGATCAGCTTGATAAAGTGTTTATATCACCTGGGGAACACACTGGCTCATTTTCTCAACACCTTTCCACATGACTAGCTTGCCAGCAAGTATAATAGCAAACAAAGTTTTAATAGGTCAAGAGCAGAGTAACTGCTCACATTAACAGGAGGGAGAGAGCGGCTTGACGTGCACCAAGGCTAATAACTGACACTTTCAGCATGCATTTTTGAATGCTGGTTAATGGAGAGCTTAGAAGAAAAGACTTTTATAAAAGCCTGACATAACTTCTAAGCTTTGGGTGGAAAGAAGAGAAAAAATAGAGTGGCATCACTGTGCACCCACACTTGAAAATATGGGTGCAGTTTCAGGCAGGTGGCTCATAAACCATTTCTCCATCACTTGTCTGCCTTAGCAACTCACAATTAACTCCATTATTAAGCTTAAGGATTTATTGCATCTCTTTCACTTTTTTAAAGCTGTCCAATAGGGATAGCGTTCTCATTTTTATTTGTTTGTTGTCTAAGTGAAGCTGCTACTTAGAGACTGTTTCTGTCATATCACATCAGTTTTGCTGAAAGGTGCAACAATACAGATAAACATGATCTATTTTAGAACCTTTTTTTCACCTACCAGGAGGGAAAAGGGGGTTGTACATCCTCTCTTTCCTTCCTTCCAGCTTTGTCTTCCTAGGGCAGTGTGACTATCTGTGAGGTTAGTAGCATCTACAGAGTTCATTGGCTCCCTTTTCCCCTAGAAGCATGCACAGTAATACATTTCAATAAAGTTTTGGGAGTGTTGAAATGAAGATATGTTGCTAACCCTGGCTTTGGCAGTCCATAAATGGCAAACGTTTGTTCAATATTTAATTTTTCCTTTCCACACTACCAAGAGAGAGGCGAAATTGGCTACTGTATTTAAACGGAAGAATGAAAAAGACTGTCTTTTGTTGCAAAACCTGCGTCTTTTGTGGACATTCTAGAGTTGAAACCTCTAATAATACAGGGCATGGAGAAGCTATGTTCCTTAGATACTAGCCACTGTGGCAAATAGGAAACTTTGTCACTATGTATCCAGGCTCCTGTGGGATACAGATTAGTAACTGAATCATAGGTAAATAGATAGATTAGATATGGCAGTGGTGGGAAATACATACTGAAAAACAAATCCACAAGAACAATTTTACAGGGCTTGTCTTCTATTTTCATAAGGAAACTAAGCCAAATAATCTGACAAGGGTAGAAATCAAATCATCTGTCAAGTTCCTCTACCTTTCATTTATCACACAGTTTAATACCATAATGAAAAATAGCAAATGAAAAATGAAGTGAATGACCAACAAAAAATGCATTCTCTAAGGATACAGTGATGTGTTATTAGCCTAAATCTTCCATCCCTGTACACATATAACTGCTAGGGGAGGCCCTGTGGCCACACAACCCATTTCATTCAAGTATGACAAATCCTGGGATGACATTAGCACCATGGTTGGGAGAGCCCTCAGTACATAAAAGCTTCCCTTTCCTTGTATTCCTCTCAGCCTCCTACATTTCTTTATCCCTTCTTTACACCAAAATATGAGCTAGTAGGGGGTTTCTGTATGTAAGCAGAGGCCCAGAAATTCCATACTCAGCAAAGAAATCGAGTGGTAGAGAGGGAGGATGGAGCTACCATTCACTGGGTGTTCACTACATACCAAAGATTTATCTTTAGAATATCCATGTAAGGGATTATGAATCCCATTTTTACAGCAGCAGAAACTGAAAATCAGAACAATTAAAGTCATTCGTCCAAACCCTAGAAATGGTGCAGCCACAGTTTGGACCAAGGCCTAGTTGACACCAAACCCCATGCCTTCCTCCATAGATCTGGCTGTTTCTCATGATCCAAGAAGATAAAGGGTCTGAGAAAGTGGACGCTGGGGCACCTGGATAAGAGTAAAAAGAATAAAAAGGGACTTTTTATTGGGTAGCCTTAAATATAAAATCTAAACAATAATGGCTAACATGTGCCAAGCATTTTCAAAGTATTATATTACTTTGAAACTATGTGTGCCAAGCATGAACTTATTCAATCCTCTCAGTAATCCTAGGAGTGCATATTATTGTTAATCCCATTTTCAGATGATGGACTTGAGGGCTCAGAGACGTCAGTAAGTTGGCCCAAAGTTCCACAGCCAGCAAGTGGCACAGCCAGGAAGCAGCCCTGAGCGGCTGATTCAGAGCCCCCAGCCCCCCACAAGGCTCCGTCTCACTGTCTTTTCAGCCTAACCTCAAAGAAAGAAACCAGAACTTGCCTGGGACAAAAACGCTCCAATGGCAGCCTCTTGGTTCATCCTAAGAAAAGGCTATCTTTAAGAAAATCGCTTCAGGAACAGCAGTGAAATAGCTCCATTTAAATAATACACCCATTAAAATAAAATATTATTTGTCCTCTATCTTCCTGTCTAAACAGTGTAAGCTTGTGGGAGAGATAACATTTATTTTACACACTTGGTAAAGTCTAGCAGATTGTGGGGACTCCAATCAGTCTCCTACTCCTAAGCCAAGATGATTAATAAGGCAGAATATATTTATTTCTAAGGAGCAGAGGAGTTGATTCTGATTTAGACAGTATGTGCTGTTGAGCTGCAAAACAAAATTGACCTCAGCATAATTAAGTTGGACACTGGTGGAGTGAGGACTTGAACACAAATAGTTCTATTTTGACAAGCAGAATTCAAGAGCGGCTGGTTTCTTTTTCTTCTTTTTTTTCAAAAGGAGAATAATGATTATTTAATATTTGTTGAGTGCCAACAGTGTACTCAGCGCTGCGCAAGACCCAGGAACTGGATGTTGGAAACTGCCTGAAGGGAACTTTAGCAAATTAAAATCCATAGAATCAGCATGAAGGCAGCTGAGGAATACCTGATTAGAGGAAGAATCTCTTCGCCTGTCCCAGAACAACAACAACAAAAAAGGCAGCGATAGGCGAGAAATAAAAACCTGTATGGTTCAAATCGCAGGAATGCAGTCGGGTGGAAAAGTATGCTTTAAAAGAGAGAATTCCTGCCTGAGTGAAGCTAATAGAAAGGAACATAAACTTCAGCAGGCAAGATGGAGGGCAGGAGAAGGAAGAATAAATTCAAAGAACAAAGACATCAAGGCAAATTATCAGCCTTTCCTCTAGTCCTTCCAGAGAAAGAGGCCTGGAGGAAAGGCAGCCCCATAGGTCAGGGTGTCGGGAGAAGCTGGAGGATCTGCAGAGCACAGCTAAATTATCACTTTGCCTGCATGCGTGGCACACAGCACAGTGAGTCAATATCTGAACCGGGGGTGGTGAGGGAAGGTACGCTTTTGGTGGTGAATGTGACGTTGTGTCCTAGATGTGGGGACATTGAAGAAAGCCACAGTAGAAATTATATTTTATTACCTCACCAGGAGCTGGTGGTCCTTACTTGGCAAGTCACAGAGCAGCCAAAAAAACAAAACAGCAGCAGCAGCTGGCCACCATCAACACCTCACCGTGTTCATGGCTGCAGCACCTGCCCTAGCCTAGGCAGGCTTCGCAGCAGCCACCCAGCCCTGGGACAGTGAGCCCAGAACAGACCTCTCAATGAGCGAGCTGGTGTCCTGGGAAGAAACCGCACAGTGACAGAATAATAGCAAATTGGAGAAGACTTAGGTGTTTTAGAATCCTTTGAAGAAGTCCCCAAAACCATGGATAAAAGAGAGTACTGGTGGGTGTGATACCTTTTGACTTTCAAAGGACTTTAGGTAGGAAAGAAAGAAAAAATAATAATAATAATCCTTGCAAGCGGCTATTAAGCCAATGTGGTAACCATGGGGCAGGTGTTAAAATTCTGTTACATCTTAAAAACTAGTTAAGAGATGGAAGGCAATGAGTAGGAATAAAAGACCATTTCTTTCTGTAGAAAGAGGTTAATTGTGGGGAGCCCAGGGGAGAAAACCAATACAGGCTTTATTCAGAGTCTTAATAACGACATGGAAGACGAAGATGAAAAGCAAGATGGCAAAACTTGTTGATGAAAAAGAATTATTTAAAAGTATTTGAGTTATGGAAGAGTCAGAGAGTCCAGAAAACACAGACACATGGAGGTGGGGGGAGCGGGATGGGAAAATTAAAAATAACCCAGCAAGTAAAAATTCAGTCGAAGGAGGCCAAGGGCAATGCATCTCTAAAAGGAGGAGGAGCCCAGGTCCTTCCAGGGCTCAGCATACGGGGCACTGTTGTCCTGAGTGTCTGTGGGCCTTTGGTAGGATTGACTGAGACTAGGGGTTGGTCATGCTTATCTGCCTCTACTAGACCTGAGCACCTCAGTATTTCATTTTCTCCACTTGCAAAGTAAGGACGAAAATTGGCTTCATTTGTAGGTACACTGAAAGATTGGATCTATTCCTGATTGAAAATGGACTGGCAAGCCCAAGTGAGATGGTGTTACCCCCATATATTTATTGATTGAATGAGTGGACCGTTCTCCAAAACACCCAGTGGCTTTTGTATTCCACTCTTCTGCCTGCCTGTGGCACATAACTGAAGCTCTTTTCTATTCACAAAAATAGCTGCTTTATTTCTACAGATGGCACCAAAGCATACCCTGCGCGCGTAAGTCAGTCATTGTCCCCTGGAGAAAGGTGGTTGTTCATGAATAGGAAGTTAATCAGCTTCTTATAAGATAAATTCTAGCTATTTCAAATTTAAAGGAAAAACCGTCCCACCCCGAAGGCTGATGAATAATATCACAGGATGCCAGGAGAGACAGAAGTGAATTCATCCTCTCTGCTACTTCCCGCCCCCATTCTCCCATCCCTGGCCATCTGGAGAACAGAGCCTACCCTCTGAATAAATAACTCGGGAGGGCAAGAGTTTAGGTTGACTTTGTGGCTGAATTGGATGATGTCAGAGAGTAATAGCGTAAGGAAAGTTTGGGGAGTTGATATGATGAGTAACATTTGCTAAGTTCCTCACAGTGTGAGAAGTGCTTTCACATCCATTGTTGTGTTTGATTCTCACAAGGACTAGCCCTGTGTGGGAGTCCACATATCACCATTTTATAGATGAGAACACTGAACCCTGCGAAGGTTTACTGCCTGCTAATGAACAGCCAAGCCCAACTTCACCGTGGCTGTTCTAACTACAAACCCAATTCTTTCTGCTTCACTAAATAAGAGGAGGAAGAAAATAAGCCTACCCTTCCTCAGGACTTAAATATCCCCCATGCATGTGGGATGGTTGATATGTATCTTGCCTGGGATTTTTACAGACCCCCTCCCTTACCCTCCCACCCACTCTGCACACAGCCCCATGCCCAGCCTGGAGAGCAGTGAAGGTAAATGGAAGTGGCGACTTCAACACTCACACTTGTGTTTGCAAGAGCAAACCACTAGAGAGATGTGTTTACACATTCAACATTACCCCTAGGGAGTCTGTGGAGATTGTGATTTCTATTTGCACTCATCTTATGTTAGTGATTTTCATATTACATTAGCAAATTTAATTTCTGCTAATGTGATAGGAAGTTACTAACACAATACGACTTGATTTAACAACTTTCAGACTTTGGTGGCAAAGGCAAAACTTGTGAGCAGAACGCGAATTCCAATCTCTAATTAAAAAATAAATCAGAACACAGAGACATCCGCAGTTCCCATATTTGAGATCTATAATAGAGCCAAAGTTGAGGGTAAAGAGTTTGGATCTGAGAAACTTGTGAATGGGGACAAATAGCTTGAGGAATCACTGCTAGGCTTGAGATCTTATCTTTGTCGTCCTGAGTTAATAGAAGGTAATTTGTGAACCACGTAGCTTCTTATCCACCAGACTCACTAGAACCTCAGCAAAGTGTGGGTGCTGAAATCACCAAAATAATGATCAAATTTCACTCTATTAAGCTGAGGCTGCATTCTTCTCCCACAAGCCCTTACCCTTGTGGCTGGAAAACGAATGGCTTAGTCTCATCAGGCATGCCCTGCTCCTGACCACTCTGTACTGTCAGTGCCGACAAGGGGAGACACATCCAGACAGTGGGCCCCTGAAGAAAGGAAAAAGGAGTGCCCCAAGTGAGGGACTGGCCTCAGGACATTGTGCTATAGGCTGAGTGTCCCTAGGACTTTCCGAGGACTAACTCTAGTACTAACTTTTATTTATTCTAGGCTTCCATAACGCAGCCACAGAAATTGAAACTGCTTTAGAATCATGGTAATAAGCCAGAGAAATTTGAACATATCTTACAAACAAAACTTTATTTCTGTTATGTACATGAGAAGTATGTAATTTATATTACCAGGTAGCCAGATATACTGAGATCCAGAAATTCATACAAAGTGCCAAGGTTCTCAGGTCATAACCCAATCTTATGCCAAACACAGAACTTCTCGAATATTTGCTTTAAAAGTTCTGCTGGGAGCAAGCGCAGAATTCCAACTCTCTCACCTTCGTGACTGAAGCCCTTCTACTATTATTATTTTTCTTTTTACCAGACGAGGATTTATTGCTGTAGTACATACGTGCATGCACTGTATAATAAAACTTTCCTGATTATCTTATAACTGCACATTAAAAATTTACTAAGATAAAATTAATGTGATTTTAATAATATTGTTTTAATATACAGAATGTCAGGTGACAGGGGAAAAAATCTATTTTGAATTCAGCATGCAGTATGCCTCTTTTGCAGCACCTTCATAACAATAGCTGAACTGGCAGACAAGTGTTGTCTGTTAAGATTTCTGATACGCACGTCCCAGGGGAGATGGCTGAAGTTGGGGCCTTTTAAAATGCAACCGGACAATGCTTTTCAGACTATAACATAGAAAACTTCCCTGCGTGACAGAGAGACCGGGCCAAATAAATGTAGATAGAATGTTGTTTCCTGTACACTTTTCTGTAAGATTCAGCCAGAGAACATAACTTCAAAGAATCTTTTGATGGAGAAAAAATGTTTTCATTCGCCCGTTTTATGATAGTGCTGCAGGATACTTACAGTTGATTTACTATAATGACAGGACCTAGATACGGTCCCAAAGGAAAAGAAATCCCACTTTTCTTCTGCCACCTACCCATCACATTTATTATTCCCAGCTGGGGGTGTGGACAGGCAAGTGTCAGGTTAAAGGGAAAGATGGTCAGAACATGGTGAGCAGCGATCATTAGATTCCTACCAGGGTCGTTCGCACAAGGCCTGTGACTCAGGGCAGTAACGTTCCCATGGTCAGGTGCCTGCTCACTCCAAACTCCCAATAAAGAGAGCAGACCTCCCAGTTCTGCACGGCTGCTTAGGGGATTTGAGGGGCCAGGGAGAAGTAACAGTCTGGCTTCTACCCCGTTGGGCAGAGACTCAGCCAAAGGAAGTGCCAGGACACTGTGCTGACCCACTTCGAGCCCTTCCTCTCCGTTTGTTCTCGGGCAGAAGAGATACAAAAGCATCACTATGGCATGGTGAAAAGTTGGAGAAGCATTCTACAAATTGACATGCAAATAAGCACTCCAAGTACTCCACATTGTTCTAAAAATTCCCATCACTGGGAGCTGTAAAAAACACCAATCAGAAGAGGGGCAGTGATGGGAAGGACCTGGTGGTTTTGCAACCGGAGTCTCCCCCTTGGAGGGATTGCTTCTGTACCATGTTCTAGCCTGAGCTGGCACAGGTGAAGCTAAACACCAAAGGACCAAGAAGCCACCAGATTTAGCTGTAACTGATCTGTATTCTACAATAACACACACGCATTCAAGTGGCATCTGCTATGAATGATATTAGCTGTCCACACAAGCAAATAAGATGCAAACATGCTTCATACCCGAGGTTCATGAAGAGAAGCCAACTATATCAAATGAAACAAAGGCAACTGTCTCCACAAAGCCAGTTCCTGCACTTTGAGCAAAGGCACAACTTTTTAGTGTAAGGACATTCAAGTTTGAGACAAAGGTCTCAAGACAAAATCCCTGCCTTTATCACGTAATCACTGTTTTTTAAATCACCACTGCCTCCAATAACCTAGATGTCAAAACCCCACCAGCAGTTCCTATGGCACACTATGTGCAATGCTAAATGAAGTCAAATATCACCAGGAAGGTGAAGTCTCTGACTTGTTAATGGGCTACACCAGGCTGCAGAATGTCTTTATGGCCTAATTCATGATATACACTAGAACCTGAGAAAGCCAGTTCGTTCTTACAGTGGGCAATGCAGGTCATGCCTAAACAAGGTGTAGCACATGGGAGGGGAAGGAGAGGTGTTAAAGGAAATGCTCCGAAAGCTAGGCTCTTTACTGGGAAACTAGAGGATTAATTCTAATTACAAACCTGCCTCTTCTTTTTTTTTTTTTTTTTTTTTTTTGAGACGGAGTCTCGCTCTCTCCCAGGCTGGAGTGCAGTGGCGCGATCTCGGCTCACTGCAAGCTCCACCTCCCGGGTTGACGCCATTCTCCTGCCTCAGCCTCCCGAGTAGCTGGGACTACAAGCGCCCGCCACCTCGCCCGGCTAGTTTTTTGTATTTTTTAGTAGAGACAGGGTTTCACCATGTTAGCCAGGATGGTCTCGATCTCCTGACCTCGTGATCTGCCCACCTCAGCCTCCCAAAATGCTGGGATTGCAGGCGTGAGCCACCGCGCCTGGCAAACCTATCATTTATAATGTGTCCTGCTCATCAACAGGAGGCACTCTCTCTATGCTGTGTGGGGTCATTTTGCCTTGTTCATCTCTTACTCCTCCCAGTCATCCCAAAGCCAACCTTTCTGAAAATGATCATCCCTCCTTCTCCCTTACTGGAGGTTTCTTTGTCAGGAAAGCCAAGCCACATACTCAAAGTCCTGAGTTTTGTTCAATTTTATCATCTATCTGCCAACAGAGATTAGTTCAATTCTGTAATCAACTCAATTGATGTACAAGGTCTCATATGGTAAGTCCAGAGTTAGTACAACCCCAAGGCTTGTTAATTCAATGGCCCAACAAAAAAACAGGTTCCTTCCATCGTGCTACTCTTGCCCCCTCAGCATATGAGTCTCATCCTCAGCCTTATCCCTTAGTTAAGTTGGCAGCAATAACCATAGCCTCACAGCCATGACCAGATGAAGACAAGGCATCTTTGCTTTTTGCAGGGAGGAGGGGTCTTTTTTTAAGTTTAAGCAAAACTTCTCCCAAAAGCCCCATCTGGCAGACTTCCCTAACTTCTCATGGTAGAATTGCATCAGTGCCTATGCAGTCACCTTTGGAGGCATGCTTGATGCTTGACATCTATCTTCCTCTGACATCCACATTCAGTCCACTAGCATGTGCTGTCAGCTGTTGCTTCGAGATACATCTTGAATCTGACCTCATCTCACTACTGTCACCACCACCATCTCACGCTGCACTGTGGCAGCAGCCTCCTTGATTGTGCTCCCACACTCTGTCCTTTAGTCTCACACAAGAGCCAGATCATGCCTCAGCTCTCCTGAAAACTCCTATGAGGTTTTTGTCATCATATTTAGAGTAAAATCCAACGTTCTTCAGGGCCATACCTGTGATACGTCCATAGAACACTTCTCAGCATCTCTCTGCCTTTATCCCTATCACTTTTCCTCCCAAACTGTGTCCACACTGGCCTCCTTGCTATTTCTCAAACACATGGTATTCCTACCTCTGGACTATTGGACAGGCTGTTTCTTCTTCCTGGAACACTATCCCACCGGTTATCCAAAAGGGTCACGACATTACTTCCTTCAAGTCTGTAATCAGATGCTCCCTTCTCAGAGAGGTCTTTTCTGGCCACATTATTTAAAATTACCACTCACTCCCTCAGCATTTCCTATGTTAATCCTCTGTCTTCTTTATCCCCACAGCATTTCATACCATCTAGCACACTAGATGTCTTTTTTCTAAATCTTCTAATGGAATGTAAGCTCTATTAGGGAGACATTTTTTTTCTTTCTCCCCCCACTCCTCACTCTCCTACTCTAACTTCAAAACCTAGAATGGTGACTGGAACCAGTAGAATTTCATTAAATACTTGTTAACTGAATAAATTCTGACACCAGTTGTGGGCAACTGGACCCCATGATGGCTTACACCAGTCACGATCCATACTTGGAACTGAGCTTGCTTTCCCTGAAGAATGTAGCTGGGCATAGGAAGATGGATATGTGGGGGGCGATAAGTGCCTGGGGGAAAATTGAGTCTTTCATAGGAAAATAAAGAAGAAAGGAAGACTTTGGGTAAGAAGTCAAGAGTACTAACTGTATTTTCTTTATTTCCCCTTTCAAAAGCAAGACAGATGATTATCAAATTTATCCTGGAGTCATGAAAAATACCTTAGGTCACTGATTCTATTTCTTTTCTTTTTTTTTCTTTTTTTTCTTTTTTTTTACATTTTAACATCTCTGACTTTGGAGTGCATCTTACAATCACTGCCATCCAATGATCCCATAACTGGCAGTGATGTTTTCTTTCTTGGTGCTTCACAAAAGGATGGGACATCTTAAAATGGATGGGGTCTTAGAAATCTCACTTCTGATGTACAAAGTGATGCTACAGAAAAAAGAAAATCACCATCATTGTCCATAGACATGTAAAGCTGGCAGTTATGAAATAGGCCAGTCTTGACATCTCTCATGATTCCCAGGAAAACTAGACATTCTCTTTTTCTCTTGCCTTCATATTGAGAAGCTTTGATTTAAGATAATGTCTGAGCAGAGAAGCTTTGTTCAGCAGTGTCATTTGACCCAGATTGTATGTTTTTATAGCTTGAGCCAATTAGTTAAAGTGACTTTGACTATAATAGGGACCTGTGACTTTCCTCAGTATTATTGCATTAGTCACCCTGGAACAGTTTCTGGCTTGTGTTTGTAATCTGGCTCTGATTGTGCCTTTCTCATTCTGATATTTATATGATTTGTTGCTGTCCTATAAAATAATGACCTTTGAGTCCTTGAAAGTAAACCCTCTCTGATTCTCTTTATTTCAATAAGTCCTTGGCACTTGATGGCATAGTGTGAATCACATTTACTGTCCTGATTACTAATTGAAGTGGGTTGTTTTTCAGTATTTTAAATCTATATTAATTAAATGAGCATTGGGCTGGGAGTGACGAGACTCCTCAGAGTTGTACTCCCAACTCTGTTCCTGGGGAATAGGATAAACCTGGGGACACCGCTTACTCTCCCCTGCTCTTGCCTGTACATAGGGAGATTGTTCTAGATCAGCTAGCTCTATACACCTGTGCTGAATGGGCTTATGGTGCCAGTCCCAGTGTATGCTTAATTTGGGCTACGATTCCAGCCCCCGTCGCAAGTCTGGGCCTCATTAAATGTACTAATTTATCTACAAAATAAAGTTTAATAAACATGTGTGATATGGTTGGGCTGTGTCCACACTCAAATCTCATCTTAATTGTAGCTCCCATAATCCCCACATGTCATGCGAGGGACCCAGTGGGAGGTAACTGAATCATGGGGGTGGGTTTTTCGTGTGCTGTTTCTCATGGTAGTTGAATAAGTCTCACATGATTTGATGGTTTTATAAAGAGTGGTTCCACTACACATGTTCTTTTGCTTTCTGCCATGTAAGTCATGCCTTTGCTTGTCCTTCGCTTTCCACCATGATTGTGAGGCCTCCTCAGCCATGTGGAACTGTGAGTCCATTACACCTCTATTTCTTTATAAATTACCCATGAACTCCTTGGGGGAAGACACTATCTTATTGGTCTTTGTAACCTGTCGCCACATAGATACTACTTGAGATGTGAGACAGTATCCATACAATTCACTTCTGTATCCCAACTGCCCAGCAGAGTGTCAGTGCTTCATGCATATCTGGTGAATGATCAATAATGGGAATGTGGTACTCCAGCAACTGTTTCCTCTTAGCCGTGATGGAAACCACAGCTTTTCATTCTTTCCATCCTTTGTATCATGATTCTTCCCTATCTTGTTTTTCCTTCTCTGTGTCTACTTCTGCATTTATTTTATTTTTTTCTGTTTTTTGTCTCATTAGTCTGTCATGTTTCATTAGCATATGTTCTAGTCCCTTTTTGTGGTAAAATATACATGACATAAAAGTTGCCATTTTGCCATTTTTAAGTGTACATTTCGGTGGCATTAAGTACATTCATATTGTTGTGCAACCACCACCGCTATCTCTAGAACTTCATCATCATCCTAAACTGAAACTCCGTACCCATTAAACAGTAACTTTCCATTGTTCCCGCTGGAAATCCCTGGTAATCTTTATTCTACTTTCTGCCCCTATGAGTTTGCCTATTCTAGATACATCATATAAGCGAATTCTCATCCTTTGTTGTGTTTTGGGGTATTTTCCTGGTCATTCTGCCCCTTCTTTTAGTCTGCATTTCCTTTTTGTTGCTGTTGTTTCTGAGCACTGCCCCCACCCAGTGATGGCTCATTTTATCTATCCTTCTATGCACCCTCAGCTGCCATCAACTGTGTAGCATTTCCTTTACATTTTCTCATTTCTTATGTCCATATATAATCTTCAGATTTTTTTTTTTTTTTTTTTTTTTGACAGAGTCTCGCTCTGTCGCCCAGGCTGGAGTGCAGTGGCGCGATCTCGGCTCACTGCAAGCTCCGCCTCCCAGGTTCACACCATTCTCCTGCCTCAGCCTCCCGAGTAGCTGGGACTACAGGTGCCCGCCACCATGCCCAGCTAATTTTTTGTATTTTTAGTAGAGACAGGGTTTCACCGTGTTCACCAGGATGGTCTCAATCTCCCGATCTCATGATCCACCCGCCTCGGCCTCCCAAAGTGCTGGGATTACAGGCGTGAGCCACCGCGCCCGGCAATCTTTAGATTTTTAATTCATTCTTTTAAAAAGTGTTGTGTTGCATTTAAATGTTATAAAAGGTTTAATGGAAAAAATATGACTTTAAAATGTTTTGAAAGCAGGTTTCTGTAAAGGGCTAGCTCCTAAAATGACAGCACTCAAAGAAGGCCCTGAGTAGAGAGGGAATGGGAGTTCATGTTGTTAGAAGGGGTTTTGCCAGAGAAACGTTTTCCTGCTTGAAAACCACTGTATGATTTACATAAACTTACTAATTATGTAAGTTTGTGAATAACCTAAGCATTCTTGGACTTTTTCCATCTGATCATGGCCAAAAACAAACAAACAAAATCTCAAGGAGAGGAAAACCAGTTTCCTCAATGACAAAAGGTAGGAAGGAGTCCTAGAGTTCAGTGACATAGGCACAATGATTCCTTTTTTGCTGAGAAGGAATAAGTTAAGCACTCTTAATTGATGTTCAATAGCAACTTCTCCCTGAAATCTGAACTGTTCAGAGCAGGGTGAAAGTGAGTATTTCAGGGAAGTTTTGGATAATGCAAGTACCAACCCCTTAAACACACAAACCTAAGAACATAGAGATAGATTTTATTATAGAATAATAAATACTCATTTCATAAAATCTGGAAAATAAAGTAAAAATTAAAATCACCCCAAATTCCTACCATCTTTTTGCCTGCATTCTCATATATTTCTTTCTATGTGCAAAGAAGGACTGTGAAATATGTTGCAGGAGAGATGACAAAAAGCTAAACATTTATAAGTGAATTACAGTGAATAAATCTAGATTCCGTTTAGGCCGTGCTATATAAGCAACAGTGGGTGTTTTAAAGTACATGGTCATAGACAACAGATCCTCTTTAAAATAGGGAAAATAAAGGTGCTTATCTCAAAGAGTGCTGTGACAACTAAATTAAATGTGTATGTAAATCACCTGGCATTAATCCTAATCCCCTCTACCTCAAAGCTGGTATACACAAAATAACATGGCTATTGAGAAAGTCTAGTCAGTCACCCAGCTTTGAGGTTTAAAATTATAATGGTTGCAAATTTTGGAATACCTGGTTTTGTAATCTTTTTTTTTTTTTTTTTTTTTTAAGTGAGTACCCAAATACATGTTGATTCATGCTTTTCCAGTTTTCTAGGCCTGGGAAAAGCACAGGTCTTTGGCACATGCAACCCAGAACCAGCAGCTGCTGACTTGCAAACTCAAGCTATGATGTGGTTATAAGAATAGCTTTCCTGTTCTTTTCATTCTTCTTTTTCCCCTTATTTCCTTAATGTGCCTGGGTTCCTGTTTTGTATATTTTGTTGTCACTTTGTCTGTGTAATTTTTATGTATTTTTCTCATCCCTCTTAGTCCTTTGTCTTTATCTTGTCAGTCTTCTCTAGTTTCTTTCTTACTACCCTACATCTTTCTTCTTCATCATTTTTATTTCTTTTTTTTTTTTTGCATTTACATTTTCTCATGTTCACATTTATTCTGCACCATTTTCTAGTAAAACCTGTGACTATAAAATTTTCTTACCATCTTATAGTCAGGTTCGTGATACCTATCCATTTCTGAAATTTATCAGCCTAGAAATCTGTTACCCAAAGTCATGTTGATGATAGCATAAACTGAAGTATTAGTGCACACCTGAATTTTGAGAACAAAGTAATAACGTATATACATAGATTGTTTTTCCAGTATTAATCAGATTCACATGTGATATGGTATTACAGTGCCAGGTACCTAAGAAGCGCTCAACAAAGGTTTGCTGGTCAAATTTAACTTACATTTATCAAACTTTACCTTCACCTGGATTTATTTGATTGTACAGCCTCTGAAAGTTAGGCAAGTCACATAATATTATGTCCTTCTTAGGGAAAAGGGAATGGTTGGTGAAGAGACGCATAACTGACGTAAGGCTGTAAAGCTGCTGCCAGGTGCGGTGGGGCTCATGCCTGTAATGACAGCACTTTGGGAGGCCAAGGTGGGAGGATCAGTTGAGCCCAGGAGTTCAAGACTAGCCTGGGTAACATAGCAAGACCCCCATCTCTACGAAAAATACAAAAAATTAGCCAGGTGTGCTGGTGTGCATCTGTAGTCAAAGCTACTTGGGAGGCTGAGGTTGGAGGATTGTTTGATCCCAGGAGATTAAGGCTGCAGTGAGCCGTGTTTACAGCACTACACTACAACCTTGGGGACAGAGCGAGACTGTAGAGCTGTCCCCAGTTGCTAAGCCTGACCTACAGCCCAAACTTCCCAATTCCGTGGCAAATGTCCAACTCCCGTGCGCACTGCTGCTCTCCATATCTGTGGTCATCATCCTGCCCAGTGGTACCCCTGTTGTTATTCCAGGATGGGATTTGCTGCTCTGAGACTCAGCAGACTATTGAGCGTTACTATCCTTTCCTGTTCCTTGATCCACCCAGTACGCCTAAAAACAGATGTCAGAAATAGCTGTGGAGATATTAGCAATACCAACTACAACCATGAAAGCTTACATTTACTGGGTGTTTATCATGTGCCAAGCTAAGTGATTTACATGGATTAGTTCATATATTCCACTGTAAATGGTTACTCAAAGCAAATACATTAGAGCTTTCTAAATACATATATTTTCTAAATACATATGCTATATATGCCTTACCAAACAGTGCCAAACTGTCTAACAGAGAAAATATAGCCACATATTTAAAGAGAAAAGAAGCAGAGTCTTAAGGAGATGAAAATAAAATGGAAGTTGAACCAACAAACCTGGTTCCAAGTCCTTTCCTTCTCTTCAACGAATCACCAGTCTGTACCATTTGCCTTTCTGATGGACTCGTCTCAAACTCACACTGAGCTAGTGACATTCGGGAAGGGAACCGTCACATGGTAAAGATTGTCTTGCTCTTTGTCCTCAATGCTAAAGGTCTTCTTTCCATAGAAAGGCACTCTTTCTCCCCAAGGTATTTGCAAAACCTCCTTGTAAGACCCTCCTGGTTGCCTGTGTTCATTGTTGGGGTATCATTGGCAGATAACAACAGAATTTGGGAGTTTTATAATAAGAAAATAAAATGATTTCATGTCTAAAAAAAAGAAAAGCTAGTGTAGAAATTACATTGAGAGTAATAAATCTCATGGCCAAATATAAGTTCCAAAGAAGATAGCCATTACAATAATATTATTATTACCAATAAAAGAGAAAAAAGCTTAGTTGTAAGTACGTTGAAAACTTTCCCTTTTGTGCTGAGTGATTCTTCTCTAGAGCCTCCCAGGAGTACAAGGCTATAATTTTAATTATATCTTGGCATTCTCATAAAGCAAACAGCCTGCTCAGGTAGTATTTATTACCTGTTAGGAAGAATACTTATGAATATGCTTCACAGATTCCAACTGCAGTGATTGGCAATGGGCCTTTTCAAGGACAGAAGGGGTGAGTTGGAACACACATAAGAGAAAAGTTGCTCATTAAGGGAAGGTTTGTTATCCAGGAACGTATAATTAAGGTGACGGTCCCAGCTTCTGTGACAGCCAACACTCGGGTAGTTGTTTGATTGCTACGTGGGTCAGGGATCAGCTCCTGCTACAAGATGTAGCCACATTAGTGTGTTAGTGAACAGGTTAGAAAGTAAATTACAGCTGCCTTTCTCAAGCACATTACTGCCGGTCTTCATTGTATTGTTTTGACTGTACATCAGCAGGACTGTGGCTTCTGAAGACTTTGTGTGACAGGTTAGGCATTTCATCCTTTGAGTAAACAGTAATCATGGTGTGAAGAAAGTGGGGCATTGGAGAATTTTTCCTATTCTTTGAGAATTCTACTCTTCCTTTTTAGTTTGCTCCAAGGGCTCATTGGGGACACATATATTAAGCCCTTTAAATAGTTCATAATAAATCTTTGTCTCAGGCTGATTCTGACAGTTTTTTAAAGAGTCTTTTAAGAGAGAATCCTCAATCATTTGTTAATCCATGGGGTGATCTTCAGACTTCGAGAAAAAAAAATAACAGCCTGGGCTCTTGGGTAGAGAAAATACAATGTAGGGAAAAAAATATATAAATATGGAAAATCCTGAGATTACATGTGCTGCATGTATCTAAATGTCTTCTTTCTTCCCCAACAAGCCAAAAGTAAAGTGGAAAATAATTGTCAAAATAGTAAGAATTTCTATTGTTATTTTTATATTTTTGAACTTACGTGCATCTCCTAAAATGGGAGACTTCAAATCATACAGGAGAGAATACTCTTTTTTAAAGTAAGTGAATTCTTTTGGTAGAAAGATAATTTCTTTTTTTCCCTTCTTTCACCTTTAAGACCACCTCTGTCTTCCCCTAAATTACTTACATTCACACTGCTATTTTACCTGGTCAGGGAGAGGCGTTCTGTTAGAGAAAGGATTGCAGATATTGGTTGTTGGCATCAACAACAACAAAAAACCTTGAAGGGCAAGACATAGCTTTCAGAATAAGTACCTTTCTAGGTTGGGTTTACGTATTTTACTTTCTGCTTTAGATATGGGCTCGTTGGTCAATTATATTAGATGTTCATAATTTAAAGAATATAGACTTGTGATTTTAGCATGCATCATTTTAACACCCCCAAAAATCACATAAAACACTTACCGGAAGAGAGTAAAAGCAATATTGTCTCTCATGTAGACAGTTAACATTAGTAGTAATCGTAATACCTGTGTATTATTTGCACAATGAAACAAAAATATTTTAAAGGGAAGGAAAGTGTACTCTCTCTGAATTGTTTTATGTGTAAATCATTGACTATTTCAAGAAAATTTATTTAGGTTTCATTTTGCTTGTAACTGAAATGATTAAGACGGGTAAAGAATGCAGGCCATAGCTTTGAGAGAAACATAAGGATAAGCACCACGTATATGATCTGAACCTTTATGTCATTTCCAAAATGCAGCTTCTCAAGCTGTTGAAAAATACGGAGAACTTTACTAATGACATGCAAATGAAGTTTGTTAGGGATAAATGCAATAATAAAATGGAGAAATGGGCAAAGGACAGCCTACTGTTACTGATGGATTCATTCTCACGTCAGGTCAAATAATTGAAGACCCAGAGCAAGGGCAACCATAAATACCTGGAGTCCCTGCCATTGAGAGGATTAACCAAAAACAATTATGACAAATGCAGTGGAAGCATTCAGCTCCCAGGCAACAAGGGATGTGTCGTGCCAGTTTTAAAAATACTTATTTGGCATTATAGAATATACAGTTTAGACCCAGAAGCCATTCAACATAACACTGAAGTGTTGATGGTAAAAAACATCAAGTATGTCATTGGAAAGCTATATTTGAAGAGATCACTTTGTTTCATGAAGCAGGAAAAAGGGAAATAATTAACATCAACAAATTTGCTTTGCCCCTGGTTTGAGAAAAGGCTGCTTCAACCCTATTTTCCCTATCACCATCGGCAATATCCTTTATCTTTTTTAACTGAAGGAAAGGAGGGTAATTCTAGAGCGAGAATAACTGCAAGCTATATAAATGGACTTTTTAATGACTGCTTTTTATCCCCTCCACTAGGGAAGAGTATGCATAGCCTTCAAGAAAGTATACAAATGACCTAACGTCGAGTTCAGATATGGAAATGATGCCTACACATATATTAGCTGGCCAAGATTATAATGATGAAGTCCTGTTTTAAAGCAGAGCTACTTCTTGCAAAAGATTAGATGACTTTGTTTACGTATTAAGATGGAGCAGTGGTCATTGAAACTTATTAGGATCATGAGAGAAAGGAAAATTAGCTTAATTAAAGATGTCAAAAATAGAGATTCATTAGCAAAATAACAGATATAGATAATTATTGGGTTATCTCTCATTTCTGGCTTCTCTAAATTATTACAAAGTATAAATAATGTTACTAAGAATATGCTCCAATAAATAACCCTCAATTCTTTATTGATGATGGATTTAATATGGTACTTCTAACTAAAAACATTTGAAAAATAACCATTTCAAGATGTGCTGGAATTGAGCCATAATAAAACCAACAAATCCTAGCCACCCGGTCAAATTTCTCCCATATGAAAAAATTAATTAATTAACAGAAGATACTGATTCAGGAGATATTTGTGGAGACCTGGCAACCTGAGACCCTTTCTATCTCCAGAATATACACACTCACACGGGAAAATTAAAATTGGCCATTGTGTCAGACCCCATACCTAAGATGGCAAATTTGAAAAAGCCGTATCATCACACCAGATTTCACTTGAATTCTCAATAATTGTGTAGTTCTCTAGTACCTTCCAGTGAGAAAGCTCCAAAGTCATTCAACATTCACTCCATTAAAGAAATGTATCTCAGGTCAATCTTCTAAACTCTTCCATTTGTCATCCCTGTTAAGCATATGACTGCACTCATGCAAAACCCTTCCTCTGGGTCACATTAAATCTTTATTCTTGTAGGAAAAGGGCTGCCAGATTTACCAAACATAGGATTCCCCGTTCAATTTGGAATTTATATGCAATATTTGGATCATAGTACAAAAATTCATTTGTTGTTTACCTGAAATTCAAATGTAATGGGGTATCCTGTATTTTATTCAGCAAGGCTAATTAGGTGTAAACTCTCCGTAGCCACTGACTTTTCCACAAGCCTCACATCTGCCTCTTCATCCTCACTGAGACCTTTCTCCCTTGGAAGCCACTACTCTCTAATCCTCTCCAGTGCAACTGTCCAGTTCAGAGTCCTATGTCCCTGTATGAAAGAGAAGTGGTCATCATGCACTGCTTCTGCTGCCACTTCCACACTATTTCCCTAAGATCTTTGCTTAAATACTTCCTCTAAAAAAAATTAATTAATTTAAAAAATTTTTTTAAAAAGCATTCTTTCTCTGTTCTTAATGCCATTGGCTATCACCACTCACATCACTCTCTGACCTTCCTCAGAGATGTCAGCTCATGCTCTGCAGCCTTCCTGTGAACCCCTCAGCTCAAGGAGGCAAACAGATGTAAGAATGAGAGTTTCCATGATGGGTAACCATTCAACACATAGTTCCTTGACTGCCAAAACTTTTAAAAATATGTATCAATTTTTTTATCTTACCTTTAGCACTCTTAGCACGATCAAACCTTGGACTTTAACCAGGCTTCGTTTTCAAAATCTCAAACACCTGTTAAAAAAATTGAGCAAAAGTCACAAAGGAAAAAAGGTATAGACTACTCAATATAAAATTTTAGAACATATGCATTTATGTGTATCATAAACAAAAGGCAAAAAAATGGGATGTACTTGCAAGAAATATGTCAGAGTTAATATCCTTAATATATATGTAGTTCATTCAGATTGATCAGGAAAACACTAAAAACCCAATTACAAAATAGAGAACATAAATATGTGATTAAAAAATTCAACTGGCCAATAAATATGTATTAAAACATAATCCATCCTCAATAGAAATAAAAATGCCAATTGCCAGGTGTGGCGGCTCATGTCTGTAATCCTAGCATTTTGGGACACCAAGGCAGGTGGATCCCTTGAGCCCAGGAGTTCAAGACCAGCCTGGGCAACATGATGAAACCCTGTCTCTTCAAAAAAAAACACACAAAAAGTAGGCAGGCATGGTGGAGCCCACCTCTAGTCCCAGCTACTCGGGAGGCTGAAGCAGAGGATCACTTGAGCCTGGGAGGTCGAGGCTACAGCTAGCTGCCCTCTAGCCTGGGTGACAGAGTGAGACACCAATCTCAAAAATAAAAATAAAAAAATGCATATTAAAAACATGTGAGATGTTTTTACACATTTCTTATCACAGAGACCCTGGTAAATATGTTATCTTCTGGTAAATTAATGTTTACTCTCAAAAAAAAAAAAAAAAAAAAATCTTTTAAGGTGGCAATAATATGAACACCATTAAATATTACTGAGAGACATGCAAACTGGAATGGTGCAACTTTTCTGGAAATCAGTTTGTCTGTTTGTATTAAGAGCTTTTTTAAAAGCTCAGACCCAGACATACTCATTCTAGAAATTCACCCTAAGAGATAAGAAAGTTGAAAGAACATTAATTTCAAAGAAATTCATCACCATGCAATGAAATATTGCATAGCCACTAAAAAATAGTGTGTTTGAAAGTGATGTAATAACATGGACAAATACAGATACTGTAATGTTCTTTAAAAATTTGTTTAAAAACACTGATTTGCAGCCAAGGCCCCTAGAACCCCAGCATCCATTTATTGCCCTAACAGTGTCTATTAAAAGTATGGTTATTACCACATAGTAAGCTATGACTTTTTAACATTAAAAGATGAGGCAGACACAGGTGTTATCCCAATTTTGAGATAAATTTATCAATAAATGGTAAATAAGACTGCAAGAAAACACATTGGGGTCACTAGTAATAGTGACTATAGCTGGGTGATAACATTATGGGGATTTTTTTTTAAGTTTTCTTATTTATAGTTCATGTTTTCAAAATTTTCTATGAACATATGTATTTATACAAACTTTTTTCAAGCAGTAAATAATACTCAGAATTCACTCTCTGAATAAAGCCCCTACTGCCTACCTCTCTCATGTCACCACACCCCTGTCCTGCCATCCTTTCCTAGTCTCCAGCTCATCATGTCACCAGTTTTCACTTGACTTAACCCTTTGGAATCCCTCATCCTGTTGCCTTTCATTCCCATTGTCATGGGTCCCATCTTTAGAAATTGAAGCCAGGCAACTTCTAGCTACTACAAACTCTTAGTGCTTATTTTCTATTGATCCCAGGTGGTTTCCCTACACAGGCTGTTTCATAGCTTTCTTTGCTCTCAAAACCCTGTCCTTCTTCCACTTCCTTTATCTCAGCAAACAACTTCATTGAAATTTATTTACTTTATTGAAGGTAAGTTATTCAGAACCATTTCTGTCACACTCCTGTCTCTCTCCCTCCACCTCCCACCTTCTCTTATTCTTCCTTTTTACTTCCCCCATTTCAAAGGCTCACCTCTCTTTCTCTGTTACTAATTCAATATCCCTTAGGGTTTAAATTCTTCAATTAGCATTTCCAATGTAAACAACTCTAAGCTCTGGCCTCTCCATCAGTAAACATACTCAACTCTCTATTTTTACCCCCCAAAATTCTCCAAAAAGAAGTGTATCATTTATTCACTGTATCCTTATCCCACTTTTTGACTGAAGCTGCTTTCTCTGGAGATCCCTAAAGACTTGACAATCCCAGTGGGTACAGCTGAGAGCATTGGACACACTGATCCATCATGCCCATTAGTTATTTCCTTGGTGGCCTATATGTCAAGTCATATACTGAAGGCAAATAATTTAATCTTGGACAAAAATTCAAGACAATTTCTTTAGAATTTCACAGTCACTACTGCATAGCTATCCAACAAATAGCTTTCTGTAAAGCCTTTTACCAGTTTTGAGCCATAAATTTACCATGAGAATCATGAGCACAGAGATGGACGTGATTCCTTCACCCAGACATCCATGACTTGGTCTCCTCTGAGATGCCACCATGTCAGAGAGGCCCTTGTGACCACCCAACCAAAATGTGGCTCCCATCACTCTCTAGTCTCTTACTCGCTGTTATTGTTTATAGCATTAATCACCACCTGAAATTATTTTATTGTTGCTCCTCCCCTAAAAAAGGTAAGCACTGTTATGAATGGTTCCAGACCACTAGTTACTCAGCAAGTATTTATTCAAATAACTGAACAAAGAAAAAGTGAGCTATAGTAAAACATTTGATGTGTGCTTACATGGGTTTCATTTCAATATTGTCTTCTAGGGTCATGTGCTGAGTAAGGGCAAGAAGTTCCAGGGACAGCCAGAAGATCAACCTTTAAAATATTAAAAGGTGCACTCTCAGTCCACATGCCTGCACGTGGAGAGTGATACTTGCGTACCAATGGTTTGAATCACTGCCTGATTTTTCACCCTGTGCTGTATAGCAGTTCCTCATCACATGGTATTGTAGTTAGTAATAGAGCTTTAAAGCAAGGAAAAGGCAGAATGCATGTGTATGTGTTTGCAAGTGCCTCTGTAACCAGACTCTTCTATCTAACTCCGTTTTAAAATACGGTATGTGGGCAACATCTGTGCCTGAGATGGAGATTTGGCCAGAATGTTAAAAAAATAAACATGGCGGTTCAGCTGGATACTGGCAACCAGCTACTGCCCCATGGATAGGCCGCACAGAAGATTCATGTATATAAAATAGTATATTAAAGTAAACTTACAAAAGCAAAGAGCAATCATTGCAACCATAATTTTTTCTTCCTCTTTGGGATTCTAATTTTAAAAGCATTAAAGGAGACAGCTGCTCATGCTGTGATACGCGCTAAACAGCCTGAAGGACAGAAAAAAATATATTTGTAGCTCATAATAACTATTGACCTTTCTGATATACAATGTTCTCTGTGTTAGCTATTCAGTTCTATCAACAGTGAAGATTGAACATGACTTTTTAATAGAAAACATGGGGTTTCGAGCTGCCTTCACAAAGGTGTTTATGTATTGTTATTTTGTATTGTAGTACAAAGACTAAGTCCTGATGCCCTTTGTCTGACATGGTGTTTGTCATAAAAAAAAAAAAGAGAAAAGAAAAAGAAGGAAGGAAATAAAAGAAACAGAAAGGAGGGAAAGCCCTCAATGTTATTGACTATGTTTTATATGAAGAATTGGCTCATAACCACTTTATAGTTGTGATAAAAGCATTGCCACACTCGATCCCATATGCAATATTGGTAATGGAATCCACGCAGCATTGCGGGAGGACATGCTATATTTTTCTCCCAGAATAGATCCCTCAAGTGGCAACATTTATAGGGAGTTTCCAATAAGATTTAAAACACTCACTTGCAATATTCATGTGGCACATCCTTTGGAGTGCATAGCCTGCTGCAGAATGGGTCATATTGGATATCATGTACTCTCAAAGGCGATCTTTACAATACTCAGTTTTTCCCCCTTGAACTTTCCTGTTGCTAGTAGTTGTGTATAGAAACACCCACTGGTAGCAGCTTGACTCTGACACTGTGTATATTTCCCCAGAGTGGTATCATCCAAACACCAACTGCAGAGCAGCAGGCAGCCAGCAAACACTCTCTTCTCCCTCAGGGGACAGTCTCACCAAGTAGTAACCCCTGCCAGGAGCAAGAAACCTGAAAGGCAACCTCATGCATTACGATTCTCATTCGAGACAGGCCGGATAGTGCCAGGGAGTTTATGCTGACAGGTGGCATTGGTTGGCAGATTATTATTTTTGTATTTTTAGGTGGGTTATTTTTAATGTTACTGTTAAAGAAGGTTATTACATCATTTTTGAATCACAATTCTTTTCACAGCTATGCTCTAGAGTTTCAGTTAATAATTCACAAGTTTGTAAACAATGCTGAAGACTCACAACTGGGTAGGGACAGGAATCAGCCCTAAGGAGATTTAAATATATCAGACTTTTTTGCTGGACTCCAGAGCAAGCACCGAAGCTGATAGAGTCTGACTGCTGAGCCATAGTGGCTGCAACTGCATTGTCTGCAAAGGGCGGTATAACTTGTGACTGCAGAAAAAGGCACTGCCTCGCCACCAGTGGCCAAGGATCACACTCTAGTATACTAAGAGCCGCTACCCGCTTCAGAATTGCCCTGGCACATGGTAGAAGTCAGGCCAGTGGGATGAAAACCAACTCTCAAAAGACAGAGAACAAAGTATTCTCTAACTCTGAGAGAAATCAGGCCAACCCCCCTTTAACTACCAAACCCACTGGCCTAGAACTCTCAAAAGAACACTTTGCAGAAAACACTTCCTTAGAGATGAATACAAGGAGAGGACTTAATGATCCCCTCCCCTCAAGAGAAAAAGCCTTCTTGGGACATGATATTGTTTGGTGTGTGAGAGAGTGACAGGGATAAAGTGAAGAATTCTTCTTAAAAGAAAGCATCTGAATGTCACTTTATTTTGACATGTGTAACTGAATGCCTAGTTATGTAAAGCACAATCCTAGGCACAAGGAAGACTGGAGAACAGTAAAGAGATACAACAAAAAACAAATAAGAAATCATTCCTTTCTTTCAATATCTCATAGTCTTGTACATGGCACTATCGATGACATCTTTTGCAAATTTCCCATTTTAAAAAAATCAGTTGGGCATTTACCTTTGAAAATACAGACCCTACTTATAAAAATCAACATTTCAGGTAGTGTGCCCTACACATGTAAATTCAACCAGTTATTGGCACACTGGGCCACATAGTTTTATCCATGAACATGATCATCACGTATCCAAAAAAGGCTATGATTTTTCCAAAAAGAGATTCTACATTAATGCTATATGAGTTGTCTGTTATTGGATAACAGATTACCCCCAAATAGTGACAGCTTTAAAAAAGCAAAGATATCTCACATAGGTTCTTCAGGTTAGCAATCTAGGAGCAGCTGATCTGTGTAGCTCTGGCTCAGGGTCTTTCATGAGGTTGCAATTGAGATGGCAGCCGAGGCAGTTATCTGAAGGCTCACCTAAAGCTGGATGATCCAGCTCTAAAATCACTGAAGTGACTGTTAGTAGGAAGCCTCAGTTCCTTGCTACATTGGCCCTTCCATAGGACTGACTGCCTAAGTGTCATCCCAACATCGCAACTGGTTTCCATCAGAGTGAATGACCCAAGAGAGCAAGGAGGGAGCTGCTGTGCTAATCATACACCATCAATTCCACCATATGCTCATTATTAAAAGCAGGTCACCAAGTTTAGCACACGCCCACTCGAGGGGAGAAGTAGTAGCTCCACCTTTTAGAAGAAAGAGTTTTGAAGAATTCATAGCATTTAAAAATTACCACAGATGTCATTCTGGATAAACATAAAATTCTCTGGGATAATTTCTATGAGAAAGATTTATTTTTACCATGCTTGGCCTGCTTTTCGGAAACTAGGTTGGGAAGATCTTATTAAATTCAGTATTTAGTGAATATTAGTTACTATATATACACAGACATACACACATATATAAATAGACGTATAATAATAATATACCCAG